>NW_006160124.1:1466094-1485334 GCF_000334495.1 Tupaia belangeri chinensis
ATGTATTATAAATGATGCTGTATTTTTCTCATTTATTTCTTATTACTTATTTCTAGCTTGCAGAAATATATTTTTGGTGTGTTACCTTGAATCCTACCACCTTAATAAATTTACTTAAATTCTGGAAGACATTTATAAATTCATATATATTTTCTACATAATGATGCCTGAAAATAGGTTCAGTTTTCTTTCTTTCTGATGTTTGCCTGTATTTCCTTTTCTTGCCGTATTTCGTTGGCTAGGACTTTTGGTACTATACAAAATACTAATAGTGAGTATGTGCATCTTGCCTTCTTTTTCATGTTAGAAGAGAAGTATTTAGTCTTTAATCATAAAATATGATATTATTTGTGGTTTATTGTATATTATCCTTATTATATTAAAAATAGTCCCTGCAGTCCTAGCTTTCTGGTGTTTTTAAAAATCATGATTAGGTGTTAACTTTTGACAAATCAATTTCCTACACCAACTGATATGATCATGGCAATTTTTTCTACTTCAGATTTTCAATATGGTGGCTTATAGTGCTTGATTTTGAAATAACAAGTTCTAAATTCATCTTACTATTCTGAATTCACCCTCCCCCCAATTTACTATCCTTTTCATATATCACAGTAATCTATGTGCTATGTATTTGTGAGAATACTTACATTTATGTTCTTGAAAAATATTTTTCTTTAGTTTTTATGTTTTGTATTGTCTTTGCCTGATTTTGATATTAAGATAATTCTGTAATAGTAATAAGAATAGGTAAGTATTTTGTCTTCTTTTCTCTAAGATATTGTGTAAAGCTGATGTTATTTATTGTTTAAGTCTTAGGTAAAATTTTCTAAAACCAATTAGGTTTAGAGATTTACTTTTTAGAGATTTTAACTGAAAATTCATTTTTTTTGAAGAGGTTTTTGCTATAGGGTGCATGCACTTGCCAGACAGACAGAGAGAGACAGAGAGACAGAAAGCGAGAAATCACCCCCCAGGGGCGATGGCCACACTGCAGTCCCTTCTCCTTCATTCTCCTCTTGGGATCTTGGGCATGCATGCACTCGCGCCTGGCGTGGGTTTTAAGCCACCAGGTCCAGGACGCAAACTGCGTTCCACTATATGGGAGTCCAGCAACATAGCCATTACGCTAACTGCTAGTCCCTGAAAATTCATTTTAATACTTATGTGCAATACCAGTTTAAATCATCTTGGATGAGTTTCAATAGTTTTTGACATTTGAGTTACTAGCCCATTTTATGTAAGTATTACAATTGTATGTAGCATTGCTTATAGTTTTTTTACTGCATATTACTAAGTATAATGATATTTCCTTGTTTTTTTCCTGAGTCAGCTAATTTATGTCTTTTTCTTTTAATATTCTAGAAATTTGTATTGGTCTTTCCAAAGAGAAAAGGATTTAGGTTCAATCAATGTTTTTGTATACTTTTCCCCATTTTCTGCTTTCTTATTTATTTCTACTCTTTTCCTTATTATATTTTTTTCTTCTTGCTCTGTGTATAGTTTTGCTCTTATTTTTCCAGTTTCTTTAAGTAGAATCTTATAGCATTGTTTCATGAGCTTTCTTTATCCTATTTCCCTCCCCCCCTTTATTTCTTATTAGCATTTAGTACGATACCTTCCCCCTCAATGCTCTACTTTACCTACATCCCACAGATTTTGGTTTATTGTATTTTTATTTTAGTTTAGTGTAGTATGTTTTCTAATTTCTCTTCAGACTGCTTTTTTGATCTGTAGGTCACCTGGATGTATACTGTTTATTATTGAAAGATGTGTCTATCTTCCTGTTATTGTTTTCTAGTTTAATTTCATTTAATCAGTATTTGTTATATGTTATATAATTTTAATTTTAAAAAAATCTGTCAAGTTTGGTTTAAGAAATAATATCTCTACCTAGGTAATGTTCTGTTTTTGTTTGAAAAGTGCATATACTGCTGTTGATAAATGGAATGACCCACAAAGGTTAATTAGAACCTAGGTGGTGTTGGATTATTCTATAACCATTGTCATTTCTTATCCACTGATTACTGAGAGGCTGATTCTCTTTATTTTTTGTTCCTCTGTTTCCACTTAGCTACCATCCTATGGGTTATCTGAACTTTTTTGTTATAGTTTGCATTTGAACATGTATGTAAATTTTCAATGACTGTTTTAAGAGAGAGGCTCTCAATCAAAGTTATTCCCATCCTCTCCCAGTTCCCAAGTAAACATTTGATAATGTCTGGATTCATTTTTTAAAAGAATTATTTATTTAGTTCAATTTATTATTGTTGTTGTTTTTTAATTTGATGAGAGAGAAATAGAGAGAAAGAGATAAAGGGAAGGTGGGAAAACAAGCCATCAGTTCCAGGACTTGAACAGTGGGGCCATGTGAGAGTCAGCACCCCAACCACCACGCCACTTCCCAGCCCCTGTATTCAATTTTACTTTAACTGGGAAGTGTAGGTACTAGTGCCATCCAGTTGTTGGGGGCTGGGTATATTGCTAAACACGGTACAATGCACAACACAGCCCCACACAACAAGGAAAAATCTGGTACAAAATGTTATTCATAGTGAAGAAGAAATTTTGCTCTAAGGAATAGATATTTAAGTTTTCACAGTCTTGTAGCATCAATATTTTACCATGTTAAGTAGAATTTAAGAGACTTATTGCCATTTTCCCTCCCTTTTTATGGTATAGTACTGGCTATATGTACACTTTGAGAGCCATATCAATGTTTTTGTTTTTAGTTGTCAAATTTTTTTTTTTCTAGACAGGGTCTTACTCTGTAGTAATCCTCATCCTTCCAAGTAATGGGAATACAGGTGCACTCCAACACACTGAGCTTTTAAAGTGAGCTGCAAATGGAATCCAGGCCTCCCATGAGTAGCAACATCCTGCCTGGGCCTCAAGTAGAATTATAAAATACTTAAAAGGAGAAGAATAGTCTACTATGTTTACCTAGATATTTACCCATTCCATGATTACAATTTCCTCATGTTGTACATCTCCTTCTGTTATCTTTTGTGTGTGAAGTACTTATTTTAACCCTTTCTCTTCCTTTGTTCCTACCTTGCTTCTTCCTCGTTCTCATTTTCTCTTTGTTTCTTTCCTTTGTCCTTTGATCCTTCTGCCTTAATTTCTTGAGTTGATGGTACTGAGGTGCACGTCATGTTCAGTAATTTTAATGATTTATTTTTTATGGCTTTTTGCAATGACAAAGCAGTGACTGGATGCTCTGTGATGGTGAAGCCAAATTGAAAGGTCCTGAGTTTGTTTCCCAGAGTCTTCCTATACATGCTGGATATTTACACACATCCTTAATTCTGGCTGACTGTGGTTGGGGACTGATTGTTAAACAAAGAGCCTCTTGTGGGCTGTCTCTCTTTCTCTCTCTCCGTTTATGGAAGAAATAAGTAAATGTTATAAAAATATATTTTTGAACAGAGTTTGCCATACATTTTCTTAATTTTCCTTCATCTGAAAGTATCATTGTTACAGTTTCATTCTTGAATAATATTTTTTGCTGGGTTTTTAATTTGGGTTGACAATTTTTTCTCTTCTGCACTTTCTTCCAGTCTCCATAATTTCTGTTAATAAATTCTCTTTCTAGTCACTGTTCTTATATAGGTACAGTGCACTTTTTCTCTTGTTGTATTTATTATATTTTTTTAAATTTGCCAGAGGACACATATTGCTAACCAGAGAGAGTGAGACAGAGAGAGATGGGGAGGGAGAAAGCACTTCTTCAATAGGGTGTGATCATGCTGCAATCCTTTCTCCTCCATTTCTTTATCCTGCCAGGATTTTGGACACACATGCAACATGACTAGCATTTTTTTTAAGCCACCCAAGCCAGGATTCAGACCATGGTTGGCCATGCGAAATTTGGGTCCATTAACCAGTAGGCCACAGGGTCAGTCCATGTTTTATTTTTTTTAAACCTTTATTTCTTTTCTTTAGTTTTGTTAAGTCCTATAGATCTATCCTCAAATTCATAGCCTTGTTCCTCTGTCATTTTCATTCTGCTACTGAGCCCATCCAGAGAGTTCTATATTTTGGCTATTGTACATTATTTTCTATTTGAATGCCATTATGTTCTTAAATATATATTCTATTCATTTTCCTGAAATACCGTTTGATCACTTGCTTTGAGAGTGTTTGAAATTGCCTGTTGGTACATTTTTGCAATTGTTCTTGCCAAGTATTTCCAGTATGTGTGTCATTTTAGATTGCCTTTCTTATTTATATTTATGATTTTAAAATTATTATTAGAATGACCAGTAACTGTGGCCAGCAGATAGAGTGGAGGTGAAGGCGCTGAACTCCCACATGACCAACTGCCATTTAAGTCCTAGACCTGGCTGCCTGAAAAATCACTCCAGGCTTATGTGTGCATTTGCTCCCAAATCCCAGAAGAATGGAGAAGGGTTTGGGGCATGGCCATTCCCCCTAGGGGATGATTTCTCACTTTCCCTCTCATAGTCTATGTCTCTCTCCAGTGAATATACATGCCATATGGCAAAAACAAAAACAAAAAGTAGAATAACCAGTAACTTTGAATTATATTAATAATTTGAACATTTTGAGTACTGTCATGGGAATCCACACCCTAATGAATTTTTCTGTTTCAACAGGCAGTCAACTTGTTCAGATTCAGAACACATACTTTGGCCTAAATTTGAGGGTTGTGGTTAAAATATCAATTTTGTTTTCAAAGTATTTGCAGTGCTATTCTGATCTGCCCTGCATTACCCAAAGGTTAATTAGAAACCTGTGTAATGTGGCCTAATATAGCTCGGTTCTCAAGGATTTTGCTGTGTATTCTGTGTTTATTCTGGTCAGTTTCACAGATGGGCTGCTTCTGGATGTTTTAATAATTCATACACTCATTTAGGAAATCTTTTCAACTTTCTCCTTTCTTTAATACTACTTATTTTGATAAAAGAGAGGTGTGGCCTCCCCACTGTAGTTTGTAACCACCTTTAGTGTGGATTTGCATGTAGTTGTAGAGATCCATCCCACAGTCCATGTATTCACTGCACCCAGTGATGTACAGGAGGGATGAGTCTGTTTGATGTCTTTGTGTTACTGATAGGTGAGAATCGTCATTAGGGTTGGAATACTTAGTGTGTAAGGAGTGAGGTGCTGCCTCCATATGGAATAACGCAGGGCAGAGATGGCTAACCATTTCATATGAATCTGAAAGTAGCATTGGATTCAGTTGGCCATTTTCTACTTCTTTTTTCACTTACTTTCCAGGATTCTAATTTTCTCCCCCCACTTATACCACCTTTGCTTTTCCTCTTCATTGATCTGATCTGTCTGTGTACAAATGTACCATGTCTCTGTTTTTAAGCCTCTTTTTTTGTCTTTATTTATTTATTAGATTTATCTTATTACATAACTAACCTTGTAACTACTAATGACTGCCTCATTTGTATCTTTAATCAAGACCTTTTCCTTGAGCACAAGAACTATTCACTGTCTTGCCTACTTGGCCTTTCAACTCAACAGCTATCGGGGAGCCCATGGAAGAGTCAAATTAATACATTAAAAACCCATATCTTTTATTGTTTTCTTGTGGTACTTGAAACTATCTAGTCTTCAATGTTTTTGTATATTATTCTTTTGTAACTCATTTTTTAGAATGTATGTACCATTGAGGTAGACCTTTTTTTTTTTTTATGATTTCCCTCACATTTCTGTTTGCTGTTCCCAGTGCTTAAAATAGTAATTTTCACATTGTAAATTTACCGTATATAAATGAGTGCTATATGTTCTTAAATTTCAACAATAATTCCAAGACTATACCTTTACAATTTCCAATCTGATAGGGGTTCCTATGTTCATCTTAAAGAGAAGTTAAATTATGCAATGGATATCATGGAAACTTCATGCAATGTTACTGTGTTCTAAACCCTATTCCTTTGTTCCACAAAAAATAGGTTCTTGATTTTCTTTATCTAATTTATATTTTTATTATACAAGGAACTCTTTATTTCTATTTTTTGCATAAAAGCTTTTTTAAAATTACTGAGCATTAAGATCATGTTTTGAAACTCACTTATAATATGCACCATGTCTGAACATTGCAAAGCACAATAAGGTCTTTGTTTTTCTTCTTCTTCTTCTTCTTTTTTTTGGAGAGGTTTTTGCTATAGGGTGCATGCGCTCACCAGACAGACTGAGAGAGACATAGAGACAGAAAGCGAGAAATCACCCCCCAGGGGGATGGTCACGCCGCAATCCCTTCTTGTCCATTCTCCTCTCGGGATCTTGGGCACGCATGCACATGCTCCCGGCGTGAGTTTTAAGCCACCGGGTCCTGGATGCGAACCGCGGTCGACTACATGGGAGTCCAGTGACATAGCCATTGCGCTAACTGGTGGTTCCCAGCACAATAAGCTCTTAAAAAGAATTTATTATATCTATTGATTGACAATATTAATTGTTAATGAAAAAACAATGACACTGACAGTTTTATAAGTTTTAACACACAGAAAATCTTCTATTTTAATATAATACATTCTAAACAACTTTGGGTAAAGTCTTGATATCTTCATGTTTGTGTGGGAGACCCGAATCAGTGCCTGCCACCTTCTAGTAGCTTTGTAAAGTATCCTTGAATAAATAAACAAAATAACAAAGTCAATTTTTCCATCTCATATACAAATTTATAGTCAGTAAAATTTAGATGTGAGTAAAAAGACATGAGTTTATTTCACTTATATCCATTGTCCTTTTTGCTTATATCCACTGTCTTTTTTTAAATTTCCTTGTAAAATGTTCTAGTGATTTCTGCTGAGTAGTTGCCACCCAGATCATCTGGTCTTTGCCACAGTCCATATTGAGAGTATTTTAGTATCAGTTTTACTTTTAATGACAAGGCAAAATAGTTTCATTTTTTTTCTCTCAAATAAATCCTTGGTTTTCATAATCATTGCCTTCGATCATCACTATCTTTGCCTGGAGCTATTTGATTTTAATATTCAATTCTGAAGAAAAATACCAACTGAGAGAATCTTATTTTGCTTTTCTAAAAATCAGTTGAGATTTTAATTTATTTTCTTTTCCTTTAGGCAAAAGAAATGTTTTCAAAGACATTGCATCTTACATTTAACATGAGAAAGTTCACAAGCTATATAAAAACAGAACACCTTCACTGATGTGCCGGTTTTTCATTCAGAGTTCTAGGAAAGCAGAAACCTGGTCTATAATCCTAAGCAGTAACATATAAAGTATAAAATTTTATTTGTCAAAGAGACATAAATATCGATCCATAGGTTTTTAAAACCTTCATTTGGTTTTTGGGACAATAATAAAATTTAATGGCTATTAGCTTGAAAACAAAACTTTCTTAAAATGATGAAACTTTGGAACAATATTTCAGCCTTGCATGAATAAATCTTACCTGCCATAGGAATCCATGTTATTCCATGTTACATGGGAATTATAATTTCATGGTTCCATTTTAGATGTTGACCGAAGAGCCATATGCTATGTATATGATTCCTTGAACTTTTCCAAACTATTTATATGTTTTTCTATACAAAACCATTTCTCTTGAAGGCTTAGGTTTTAGCATATCCTTAGTTGATGAAGGTATATGACTTTGAAAATAAAATTTCTTTCAATACAAATTGTGAAATTAGATAATCTTCATCACTCTCTACTGGCATCCCTCTCTACTGGCGTATAGTGAATATAGAGACAGATAAAGGAAGAGTATCCTAGGAGTAAAGACCTTACTAAAACTAAAGCAAAAGGCACCAATGGATTCTTTTTTATTTACCAGTACTGGAAAGAAGATAATGCTAAAACTTAAGAAAACAAACAGTACAGGTAGAGAGAACTAAATAACTAGTATATAGCAAACATCATCTATCTGTTATAATTACTAAATTTGAAAATGATGAAGGTCTTTTACAATCATGAATCTGACTTAACTCCTTATAAGTGAGCCTTTAGTAGGTTATTAGGATAACCACATTCTTCTATCTTTCATTCTCATAACGCATTTTGCAGTATATACGAATGATTTTGTATGCTGATTCAGTACACAAACGATGTATTTATTTTAGATACTTTGCTTAGAAGCAAATGCTGCCAGTAAGTGACTGGTAAGTAGCTGGCAACATTCTGTATATTTCCAATTTAATTCAAGGTATTTTATGATTATTCTGTATTTTATCTTCTTAGGGAGGAAGAAAAGATGGGGTTTCTCAAATTTTCTGCAGGAATTTTAGATATGGGATAGTTAATATTACTAATTTCTTGTAGTTCTAAACATATATGGCTTGTTATTAAGAAATTCAAAATTCTGGGGGCAGACAGTGGTGACTAGGTAATATAATTAGACTGAATAATTCTGGGTTTGAGTCCTGGGATCTCCCTGATTGCATCAGGTATGTGCACACACACACATCTGTGATCCAGATTGCATGAGACTAGGAATGAATCCTAGAAGGAAGACCTTGTTGAAGGTGCTTATTTCTTTCTTTCATGGAAGAAATAAATAAATTTTTTTTAAAAAAGAAAGTAAAAGCTTTGGTCTGGCTGAGATGATGCCATGGTAGTGGAATTCCAAAAGATCAGTGTTGAGTTTTGTGCATAACAAGGCACATACACCATCTTGGCTACCTGGGAATGACGGTGGTAGAGTGTATAAGAGACTTAGTAGGGGATACTTCTCTCTCAATAAACAAAAACATACTTTAAAAACTTCAAAATTCTTCACTAATGCACACTATGAATCAGTAACCTAATTAAAATTATTGAAGGTTAGCAGATAAACACAAAAAATGAAGAAATCATAAGTAGAACAATTAATTTTCATAAAATAAGCACTTCCATTTACAAGCCTCCAGATTAAGAAATGGAATCTTGCTGTTGTTCCCAGAGGGTATCATTACATATTCCTCAAACTAACTATGACTGCCACTTCTAGTATTGTGCTTTATTTTCAACTTTAAAGAAATGGAAATGCACAGTATTCACTTTTTTTGGTTCTTCAAACTTTTTTGAGCATTTATTATTTTTTTGTTGCATGTAATAGTATAGTATTAATACAAAAATTAAACACCATATGGGTGTAATTTTAGCTCAAATTGAATCAATCTACAAATTAAAAAGCAAGCTAGGAGCCAGTCAGGTAGAATGGTGGTTAAGGCAGCTAGATCCCAAGTGACCTACTAAGTGGTTCAAGTCTTGGACCCAGCAGCTTGAAAAACATGCTGGGCATGTATACGTCTATGTCCAAATCCCAAGAGGAGAATGGAGAAGAAGGATTTGTGGTGTGGCCATCCCCGCCCCACCTGGAGAGATGTGATTTCTCACTGCCCTCCCCTACTATATCTCTTCCTGTCTCCCTTTGGTGAGTGCACATGCCTTATAACAAAACCAAAAAGAAAAGAAAAGAAAGAATGCTATGCAAGATCACTATACAAAAGTAAAATTCTTTTCTGTATGCCAGAATAAATTATTAGAATTTGGAGTTAAGAACACAAAGGATAAGAAAACCTAGTGATCTTTCCTCTTACCCCACTCCTTACTAGAGCAAAGATCACTCTCTCCAGAGGATAACAGATGTGCTAGCAAATTCTGTATACACTTAGAATTTCTTCTCGCATGTGTCAAATTCACACACATGCAGGGGCATCTGGCCCATATCGTATTGTTTTGTGAGAAACTGGAGCACAGAGAACCAACACAGTATACTCTGTCAGTAAAGAAAAGGTCTACTTTCTGATATATATGTCTTCTTAGCTTTGCAAGTAAGGCCACATATTAAATGCTTCAAATTAAGCTTACATATTTTGACTAAGAGGGGACATACTGCAAAACCATGATCCTATTTGAGAAGCAATGAGGGTCCTATGTGCCGATGAGAACTGGTAGTATACATGCCAATAAATTGCTTGGTCACTTAGTCCATACATGGTTCTCTAGTGTGTTGCCTATTAAGGAAGAGAGAATGTATATTCACTGGATACTGAAAAGTGTAATATATGTGGCACAAATGGTGCATTTGACTTTCTTTCTCTCCAAGGTGGTAGGAAGAAAGGTATAGGTCTCCTCAATGTTGATGTTGGGTTTTGAGTGAGTTGAAACAACAGAAACTCATATGCTGATGGATCTCTTCTCCAGGCAATAGAAAACATGGCCTATGGGTCCCTGATGATGGTATATGGCTTTGTAGGAACCAAACACACTGGAATAGGTTACTTTATCCCCTTTCTCTTCTTGCTAAGCTCTATTCTGACCTATGCTTCTTTAAAAGTTAGTATTAAGTATAAGTCTCCTTATCCATAAGAACTGGAGATCCTACACTTATAACCCATCAGGGAGGAAGGAGAATCAAGTGTTTATGCCTACTGGATACAGACACCCAAATTACTATAATGCTCAGTCTATAATTAAAGGATTCGGCCACAAGGAAATATTAAAATATCCTTTTTTCATCTGGTCTTTTTCTCATCTTCTCCATCTTCTTTAATTTTCTTTCTTTCTCTTTCTCTTTCTCTTTCTCTTTCTCTTTCTCTTTCTCTTCCACTTCCTCTTCCTCTTTCTTCTTTTCTTTTCTTTTCTTTTCTTTTCTTTTCTTTTCTTTTCGTTTCGTTTCGTTTCGTTTCGTTTCGTTTTGTTTCGTTTCTTTTCTCTTTCCTGTTCATGAGACAGAAAAACAGAAAGAGAGAGACAACAAAGAAAAAAAAGTACCCCCCATGGGTAAGGTTTGCACTGCAATCTCTACTCCTCCATCCTTTCTTTCTTCTAAAAGTTTGAACACACACTCTCATACTCAGCATATTTCTTAAGCCACTGGGTCAGGATCTCAAACTGCCTGGTTGGCTGTGTGGGATCTGGCTGCCTCAACCACCAGGCTATGGAGCTGGCCCAACCTCTTTTATAAATAAGTCAATTGGAGAACCAGATCCGTGGCCTTGTGGTTAAAGGAACTGGATCCTATATAGACTATTGCACAGATGTAATCTTAACCCAAACAGCTTGAAAAACACACCTGGCATATGTGTGTGAATGCTCCAAATTCCAAAAGGGTGGATAAATGGAGGAGAAAGGATTGCAATATAACCACACCCTGTTGGGAGGTGCTTTCTCCTTCTCCCTCTATCTCTGTTTTTCTCTGGAGAGTGCATGTATATTCTGATAAACTGAAAAAATAAAATTAAAAAAAACTAAATTAGAGTTCAAAGATAATGGTATCTAATCAATTTTGGAAAGACATTAACTTCTAATGAATACCTCTGTCAGCCAAGGATCATGATAGATACTTTTGTATATCTTAAATATGTGTCTGCCAGATTCAGGACAAGATTTGAACTCAAATCTCTTAACTCCAGGTTTGGATTGTTTTTCTCCATGTTAAATGCCTCTTCCTCAGGCATTGGATACTCCTTCTTTTTGCTACAAGACAGTTTTATTAATTCATAATCCTTCAATTTTTATTAAAATGGCCTATTATCTGCCATTTTAAAAAGCAAGGTTGTTGAAGTGACTGACTCCTGGTGTTGATAGAGAGAGCCGAGAGTAGCCACCTTCGGATTCTTCATTGTGTTGGTTGTGCAAACAGCCGTGATTTAGGAATTTATCCCTGAAGGCCATTTCTCTCTCAACCTTTGACAGCCTACTAAGTCCACAGCCTCAAATATTTTTGACCCCTGTACTTGATTTATGTGACAGTTGTTGAAAGAAAAAAAAGTCATTTCAATACCATTAGTAGCTAAGCATTCTTCACATTGAACAGAAATTCTTAGGTGTTAAGGCACCAACTGGTTAGAGGGTTGTGTTGAGTTAAACAAAAGAAAACTTTGAAAACAAAGATTGTTCAGAACAAAAGTGGTATTTAAAACACTCTTCCAAGGTGCACATTCCATTCCTATTCCTAATCATTCTTATGTGGTGCATATGGACTTATTTTATCCTCAGAATGGTACTATGGTATAGGTATTTATTTTATTCAAGGCTACAAGAGAGGAAACAGTGGAGAGTCTCGGGAGGAGGTTGTGGACTAGTTATCAGCACAGTGGAAAATTGTGCTCTTGCACTTTCTCTTCAGAGAAGCATTTTAAATCTTCCAAGATTAACTCACGCACACAATAGTTATACAAAAGTTTGTTTAAAGTGGCATGTTTTGAAGTTGAGCCTGGAGTTCTAGCATTCTTCCTATTACCTTGTTAATTTTGAGCAACTTTCCCAGCATTACTTTATATCTAAATTGGGCGTGACGATACGTATTATAGAGTTGCAAAATTAATTGAGATACTGGATATAAAACTTCTGAACAGTGTCTTTCCCATGTCAAATTCTCAATTAATATGTGTCGGGAACTGGTCTTGTAGTCTAGTGATTAAGGAAGCTGGATCTCACGTGGCTAACCACAGTTCGAATCCTAGCCCTAACAGCTTAAAATCATGTTGGATGTACCAGCAGGTGGCGGAATGGTTATGTCACTGGATTTCCACATGGTCAACTGTGGTTTGAGTTCTGGATCCAGCAGCTTGAAACTTACTCTGGGCTCATGTGTGTGTGTGCCCAAAATCCCAAGAGGAGAACGGAGGAGAAGGGACTGCAGCATGACTATATAAAACAAACAAAAGAGCCATGATGGAAGCAGGTATGTGCCCCAAATCCTCACAGAATGGAGAAATGGAGGATGAGGAATTGTGATGTGGTCACACATCATACTTCTTCGAGGAGTGCTTTCTCCCTCTCTCTCTTCTGTCTCACTGGTAAGCATAAACACCTTCTGACAATTAAAATGAATTAATTTATCCACTGATTTAAAAATTTGTCTGTCTAGATGTTAATGTCACAAGTGATTTTTAGATATGGGCTATGCTAGTTTTTGGACCTGAAGGTATTTATTTGGGGAATTACATTTTATAGTGTGGACTTCTAAGGTGAATCTTGGATTTTTATTTTGAGACTGACCCTTTCTTTGTACTGAGAAGTCACTTTCACAGACCCTTTTCTTTATGTAAGTATAAGAAAAGTGCTTGCCTGTTTTTCAAAATAAAACCTGGATTCAGAGATGTAACTGAAATGTAGACTATGATTTTTAAAATTCAATTAAATGGGACCAAAAGATGACATAATGGTTGTCACTGGACTTCTAGTTGACTGTGGTTTGAGTCCCAGACCCGGTGGTTTAAAACTCATACTGGGCACATTTGCGTGTGTGCCCAAGATCCCAAGATGAGAATGGAAGAGAAGTGATTGACGCATGGCCATCCTTCCTGGGGGATGATTTCTAGCTTTCTGTCTCTCTGGCAAGTGCACATACCCATAAAAATCTCTCTTAAAAAAAAAAGGAATTCAATTTAGTTATATATATTGAGATGCTTAGTAGAACTGTGCTTTTCCTGTCAAGACTAAATGAGTATCCAGGAATAAAATTGGAATGTGTTGGACTTTTCCCAATAATTTCCACACAATTGGAAACATAGCATGTGCTAAACAGTTTAAGGCTGATAATTTCCCCCTAGAGATCAACAGCAGAAAATAGAAGTCTTAGAGGAAGCAACAAGAGATCTCATTTCTTTACCTCACACAGGAAGAAAAGACTAGGAGAAGAAACTGATTGGGGCTACTTTCAGTGCAGTCTGTAAGTGGAGTTACATAGAATTGAATGAGCTGGATTTAGCAGGGTCCTATAAGCTATTGAGATGAGAAAGACAGGCTACATAGACAAAAACCAGGATTCTCCTCACTTCCCATACTTTATAAATCCTGTTAAATGCTACACACTAATATTAGTGTCTTCTTACTCAGGACAAAGTGGGAATAGGAGCAGAAATCCAACATGGTGGACAGGCATTTCCTGTTTGGTGTCTTAGGTCCATCAGCAGTAGAGGCAACACAGTGGCAGAAAGATGAGATACTTGTTCTGTATTAATTATTAATATATTGATATTTGCCTAAAGATGCATCACAAAAGATCTGTTGTAGAAGGAGAAAACCAAAATATTAATAAATCCTACTTCAATTTTATTTCCTTGAGAAGGGAATAGATGACAATAAGTTAAACTGTTAGACCTAGCCTGAGTCATCCCAATGCTGTATCAAGATTTGAAAAGGTCAGTCTGCAAAATGCTACATGTTCAGTAGAAAAACTATATTGGCCTAACTACTTATAAGAACAGAGAATCTTGAATTTTATTAAAAATAATATATTGTGATAACAGATTAGAATTAAAAGAATTTTTAAAACCAGCAGAGTATTTGTACTTTAGTTAGAAACCTGTGATTATGTTGCTTCAGTGTAAGTGACAAGAATATTAAAATAGACTCCAAATAATTAAGATAGTATGATGGAAGAAAAACACTGTTCAATTTTTCTAGTGTGATTGTTTACTAAGGCATTAATGAAATAAAACATCAAGCACTCTAAGGATAGAAAGACCTGAGAGATCACTCAGATCACTGGTTTCCAACTTTCTTTTTTTCAACATAAATCATGTGAAAGTACAAAAACAAAATAGCTAAAACCAAAACTGTTCTATTAAAATAGGGATCCCACTTGCCCTTGATTTCACTCTTATACTTCCATAAGTATGTCGTTAGAAGTATTTCAAGAAAGTGTAAAGACCATTTGTTGGTTTGAAGACCTTTGATTTGGTGGAAGTCTTCATGGTAAACAAAGGGATTCATTCTGAGGCTCCTCAGTAGAGGTAGAGCCATCAGCAGAATGGCACTATTCCTTTGGCTCTGTTCATTAGCTATACCAGGGTTCTTTGGTGTTTCCCTGTCTTGTTGCTCTTTCAGCCTTTACTATATACTTAAGCATGATATTTTAACCACATCAAGATCAGAGAAAACATGAGGAAATTCAGAGAAAGATTTCTCTTTCAGAAGATGAAAGAGCAAGAGAAAACATGAGAAAATCCAGGAAAGATTTCCCTTTCAGAAAGTGAAAGAGAACAAAGGAAAAGCTATAAAATTATTTCTGTGCACAGGGTCTAAGTATGCTTGATTCATAATGGGAATGATCTTCTGGTATATTTAGCACTTCTGCTCATCTAATTATGATTTTGTTGTTGGTGGTGGTGCATAAATATATGAAATCATTATTGATAGATCCCATGTATAATTTTACTTCCTTGCATTTGTTAGAATGAGGAAATGATTTATGTCCTTTAACTAGTATGTGTGCTAATCTGCATTCTCTCTATATTAAAAACAATATTTTCTCTGAAATAGTGTTGATTTATTTTAATCCTGTCATTTAACATTGAGAATAATTTATGATTGAAGAACTTCATAATGGAAAAAGTAATGTTTTCTCAAAGCCTAGTGCCTATTTTGTGCAAGGAATTGCTACAATCCTATTTTTCTGTGTATTAACATAGTATATAAGTGTCAAAGAATACCCCACATCCTCCATACACACATCGGCGCATGAATTTGGCCCTTAAAAATCAATAGAAATATTGAAATATTTAAAAAGACTGCTATTAACAGGAAGGTCCCATGAACAAAACAATCTCATTGGATGGCATTTGAGATATTTTTATATTTCTTCTGAATATGGATTAGTCTATTCTGCTCATCAAAATTCAGAGCAATAATGTTAATATGTTTAACATATCCTAATTTTTTCCCCTGTTTAGTAAAGGCTAACAAACAGATATTCAGTCTAAAGTAAACAACAATTTGTTTATCACACAATTTATGTGGTAAATTTATAACTGTGTATCTTTTGTTTAAAGGTAATGCCAGTTCCATAGATTAAGTTGAGGAACATGCTTTTTCAAGTTTGGGGAAATTTTTTTGTAGAGTTTATATTTTTTCTTAAATACTTAGGAAGAATTAACCAATGAAACTAACAGTCTTCTTTGTGGGATATTTAAACTACGCTAAAAAGAAAACATTAAATTAATAGGTGGAGAGATATTCAGATTACTCCCTTCAGATTTATTCCTATTTTCTCTTTTATTGCTGGAAGGCAGGTGCACTCACCAGCAAGAGACAGAGAGACAGAGAGAAGGAGAGAGGGAAAGCAGCATCCCTCAATGGGCATGCTCACACAATCCTTTTTCTGTCATTGCTCCATCCTTTTGGGATTTGGAGCACTCTTAAGTCGTTAGAGTCATGTGGGATCCAGCTTCCTTAACCACAAGGCTATGGGGCTGGTCCTAGTTGTTTGTATCTTCAATGAAATTTTTCATTTCATCTAAATTGTCACATTTATTCATAGTTGCTCAAAAAATTTCTTAGTTTAATTTTTATACAGGTGGAATTTATAATGCTGTCAAATGTTAAAATTTGTTAGTGAGCAAATCTTAACCTGTGCTTTCTTGGAAGATTATTAAGTATTGATTAAACTTCTTTTTTTAAAGTTTTTTAAATTATTGTCAATGAGAGCTGGAGAAAGATAAAAAGAGGGAGAGGAGCCCGTGATATGTCAAATGTGGTACTTTCTATTAGCCTATTTATTCGTTTGTCACTGTGGCACTTGTGACAGGCACTTATAAATTTATCATATTTAGGGATAGTCTAATTATCTTTTAGTACCATTTAAATAAATGCTTATATTTGACTTTTACACTTCATTCCTTTGTGGCAATCCATATATGCAGCTATATCATTTTTCTCCTTTATGAAGGACTTCCTTTAATAGTTACTATATTAAAAATCTGTTGGTGATGAATTCTTTGAGATTCTTTATATCCAGAAAGTTTGAATTTGCCAGTGTTTTCTTCTGTAGTTATTTATTATAGGATTCTAGATTGACAAGATTCATCTTTCACTGCATTAAACACATTTATCCACTCCCCTTTTACTTGATTTTTGTCTATGAAAAATTTGTTGCCATCTTTTCCTCCATATTTGATGTTTCACTTTTTCTACCTATTTTTACCATATTTCTTTTACACTGGCTTTGAACAATGAATCATGATGTGCCTTGTTGTACTTTTCTTCAGATTTCCTGTTTGGGGTATAATTTATGTTGTTGGAGAGTGTTTATTTACTTATTATCTATTTTAGAGAGATTTTTGCTCTAGGGTGCATGTGCTTATTGGAGAGACAGAGAGAGACAGAGAGACAGAAAGCGAAAAATCACACACACACACACACACACACATCCCACCCCCCAGGGGGGATGGTCACACTGTAATCCCTTCTGCTCTTTCTTCTTTCTGGATCTTGGGCATGTACACACATGTACCCAGCATGAGGTTTAAGTCACCAAGTCCAGCAACATAACCATTACACTATTTGCTGGTCCCAGACAATTTATACTTTTTTAGTCACAGTTTTCATTTGTAGTGCTGTTTTTTTTCAAATATGTTGTATTTTTAAAATATGTTTTTCAAATGAACATTGCCACACCGCAATCCAATCCCTTTTCCTCCATTCTCCTCTTGGGATTTTGGGCATGCATGCAAAGGTGCCCAGCATGAGTTTCAAGCCACAGGTTGGGACTCAAACCCTGGTCCAGCTCCAGCAACGAAACCAATATTTCATCTGCTGGTCTTGGTCCTTTTTTTAAAAAATGTGCTTTGTAATTCTACTTAACTTTTTGAATATATGTACAGTTACCACAATTTGTTTAACGTCCTTTGTGCTAACTTTCAGTATCTATGTCAATTATGTGTCATTTTGATTGAATGATATTTTTCCTCACAATAGTTGCATTTTTCTTCTTTATTTCATATTTTGCAATTTGGGATCAAATAACAGTTATCATAAATTTTGCCTTATTAAGTGCCAAATATTTTGAATTTCTATATTCTTGAGCTTTTTCTAAACATATAGTTATGTGGAATTACTAATAATTTTAAATCTTGCTTTTAAGATTTGTTAGGCAGGATTAGATTATTTCTTACTATGGATGTCAGGCCTTTCTAAATATATAAGCTTACTTAGTGTCTTATGAACCATGAGCTTTTCCATTATCACTGATAGGTACAGGCACTATTCCCAGCTCTGATGAGCATTAACACCTATTACTTCTAGTTCATTCATGTGTTTTTGCCTGGTCTCCTTTAGTGTCTACATAAGCATGCTAGGTAGGTACTCAGCTTCCAAGGAACTCTCTACTGACTGAACAATTCTCATTCTGTGAAACTCATTCACTCATTTCACTCTGTGAAACTCTTTTCTTTTGTGCTATGAACTCTTGTCTTGAGCCCCCATGATTCATATAATTAATATAGAGAATCTGCAAGATTTTACTTGCACTTCTTTTACTGCTCTGGCCTGAAAACACACCTAATGAAGTAAACTTACGTCTTCCTAGAACTCACATTGTTTTGTCCACATCCTTTTTTAATTTATCAGAGGGCTTGTGCATTTCCCAGAGAGAGATAGAGAGAAAAGGAAAGTGAGAAAGCACCCACTTCCTCCCATGGGATATAATCATGTTGCAATGACTTCTCCTCTTTTCTCCCTCCTCTCAGAATTTTGGGCATGCACACACATGTACCCTGTGTGTTTTTCAAGCTACTGGATCAGGACTCAAACTATGCTGTTGGTAATTTGGGATTCAACCACCTCAACCACACTATGGGCTATTCCATTTCCCATTTTCAAAGGACCCCTTTTATTCATTTTGTGTAAATTTTTTTTATTGTTTCATTTGGGAGGATAAACATGATTCCTGTTATTCCATCTTGGCCACAAGCAGAAGTTCCTATTTCCTTTTTTCTTTTTTGCTTCTTATTGGTACCTCATTTATTTCTTATTGGAGCCACTATTAATCCCCTTAATGTCAGACCATAAGTACTATTATCTCTTAGTACTAAAAATTATTTTTATATTGCTCTCAAGTTTTATGTATTCTTGATCTAAATGGATGCATTTTCTTTCACTGTTGGAAAATCAAAGATATATTTTTATCAACTCCAATCTTTCATTTATTGCTCTACTAAATCACTCCTTTCTGTTTTCTCTATTATATCTCCAGATATTTTATTTGCCAGGGACTTATAATTCTTTAATTAATGAATCAGTATATATACTTATCTTCTAGGTACTTCAAATTTATATTTCTCTATTTTCTTCTGCTATAATCTGCCTCAAATTCTGTCTGTTCCTCCATCTGCAAACTGCCAAAAGGAAATGCCCTTTCCATGCCTCTCCATGTTTCTGAATTGTCTTCTCCCTACTTCCCTCTGCTTTTCTCTCTGTGTCTAACAAATGTGGATTTCTGCATCTCTACCAGTTCTCTCATTTTCTTCAATTATTTTTAAATTTACTATGGTTTTATTATTATTTTTAATAGTAAACAAATGCC
>NW_006160124.1:1485370-1487062 GCF_000334495.1 Tupaia belangeri chinensis
TAAATGTTTATAATTACCAACACTAGGAATTATGTTATTATTATTTTAATAACTACATCATGGGCATAGCTCCACAACTTCCAAAAGAAGCTTTTGCCTTCTAAATTTCAACAATTCAAAGAAATATAGTGAACTTTTTCTGCCTACCCTCTTCTTTTTCTGAGTATGCTGAATCTTAAAACATAATTGGCAAAAATCTTTTGAAAATGAAAATCAAGTAGGACTAAAAGTTCCCTAAACAGTGCAGAATGTAGAAAAAAAATGAGTGACAACAGAAGCAACTAAGGGGCTTAATTGAGAATCTAATGCAGCATAATTGAAAAGCACTAAAAGACACATTGTTATGAAATTTCAGAAGGACTGGAGTAAATTGAAGAATGTAAAAGTGGAAAGAAAAAGACAGAATTATTCATACATTAAAAATTTCTCAGAATGACTATTACTAATTACTTAAGAAATCTATGAAAATGCTTTTCACATATATTTCCCAAAACTATGGAATTACTAATCATATTTGCAGTAGAATAAATACATTTTTAAAAAGAAAAAATCACATAAAATTCCTCTTTTATATCCTCTCTTAGGAAGATATTCATTGATTAAAATATGTTCATGCTAATACAACAAAAATGCACATTACTAAAAGTCTTTTAATCCTAAATCACAGGAATATTTTTGTACTATATATGCAATACTTATTAACTGTCTTATTCACCATTAAATATAGTAGAAACTCAGAAGGTTTATGAAATGAATGAATAAATTTCCTGGTGCCCTGAGAACCCCATGAAGTTTTGCCTTAATAAGTCCCAATATTCCTCAACTTTTTTTTGGTTACAATACAATATGCTAGTCAAAAATTTATGGGAACACATTGTGATTTGAGAAAAGTAGCACAAAGTATTATGTTGGTTCCTTACTATCCCAGGAATCTGTTTCTAAATTTCCAGTAAGAACTGGTTTAATGAGACTCAGATCACAACTCAGTGTCTTCCCAAATTCTATTCCATTCTTGCTGACTTGTCTTTTCATTACTCTTTTAAAAATTATTTATTTCTTATATGAAAATAAGAAATGGGGAGAGAGGGAGGTGTCGCGCAACTGACGACTCCGGAGACGGTCTTCTCTTCAGCACTTTATTTCCCCAGGCTATGTTACAGAAGTTCTTCTACCTTTCCCTTTCCCCGGGGCCTTATAAAGGGCCCCTAGCCAATCAGATCATTGTCCACGTGCACGGAAGCCAGTCCTCGAAAGAGGATTGGTTGCATGCAGTGTTCCCGTGCTCTCCACGCTCCCCACTGCCCTACTTCCTTAAAGTTGTTTACTGCTTTGAGTGCTCAGCGGGCTTCCGTTGAATGCCATTTTGAAATAGGTGCTGAGGGCGATGGGCAGGGGCGCTCCACAGTTCCCCCTTTTTTGTCTTTAAAGCAGGAGAGGGTAGAGGACACAGCCCCCAGATATTGTTAGGACCATGTAAGGCAATTTTTTCCATGTTCTGGGACATTGAGCTGACTACCCACCTGTCTGGCACCGATTTGTTGGGGATGGGAAGTAGCGGTGTCGACCCATATGCAGCTGGTCATACCCTCCTCAGGACTACCCTTTCAGGGGCCCTGAGTGCAGTGTCTATGCTGTCATCCTGCCATTAGGGTTTGCCCGAAGCCGCGAGCCAGATCTCTGGCGACTGTACTA
>NW_006160124.1:1488500-1529300 GCF_000334495.1 Tupaia belangeri chinensis
TGCCTCTATCCCGAGGTCTTTTAACTTTACCTGCCTCTATCCCGAGGTCTTTTAACTTTACCTGCCTCTATCCCGAGGTCTTTTAACTTTACCTGCCTCTATACCAAGGTCTTTTAACTTTACCTGCCTCTATCCCGAGGTCTTTTAACTTTACCTGCCTCTATCCCGAGGTCTTTTAACTTTACCTCTCTATACCGAGGTCTTAAATTATGAACGGTGTCTCTTACCTTCTGAGACTTTACCAGCCGGCTGCCCTGGAGTGCTAGAGTTCTGGCCGCTCTCGATGCAAGGAGTCTCCCTGTACGGGCCACCACTTGTCGTGCAACTGACAACTCCGGAGACGGTCTTCTCTTCAGCACTTTATTTCCCCAGGCTAGGTTACAGAAGTTCTTCTACCTTTCCCTTTCCCCAGGGCCTTATAAAGGGCCCCTAGCCAATCAGATCATTGTCCACGTGCACGGAAGTCAGTCCTCGAAAGAGGATTGGTTGCATACAGTGTTCCCGTGCTTTCCATGCTCCCCACTGCCCTACTTCCTTAAAGTTGTTTACTGCTTTGAGCGCTCAGCGGGCTTCCCTTGAGCGCCATTTTGAAATAGGTGCTGAGGGCGATGGGCAGGGGCGCTCCACAGGGAGGGAGGGAAGGAGAGAGATAGGGAACTTTATGCTGGCATCCTCTCCTAGCCTCAACCAGCTAGGATCACTGGCACACATACTTGCACCCAATGTGTATAAAGAGGCCCTGAGACATGAACCCACAACTTTCCCATGTCAGTCTAGTTGTGCTACTGTTGTGCCATTATCTAGCCCCTTTTCACTGCTCTTTTTTTTTGGTATTTTTTTTCTAATTCTATTTTATGTTTTA
Organism: Tupaia belangeri chinensis; assembly: GCF_000334495.1. Lineage (NCBI taxonomy): Eukaryota > Metazoa > Chordata > Mammalia > Scandentia > Tupaiidae > Tupaia > Tupaia belangeri. Next base: position 1,489,363 of record NW_006160124.1, read on the forward strand.
ATTTCTTATTTACATTTAATTGTACATCTTTATGGCATATAATGTAGTTTCTTCAAAGCATACATGCAGTGTGTGAAATCAAATAAGGACATTACCATATACATTTATTTCAGTAAAGAACCTTATGTTTTGTGCCTGTTAAATGCTTTTCTTCCTGACCATCTCCCACCCACTCTTCACTACCCACCCTCCTACCGTACAGTCTCTGGTAGCTATACTCATCCCCACTATTGTCTTTGAATCTTTCAATTTCTGCAATAGAGTGCAGATATTTTGTTTGAACAGAGTGAAAAATCAGAAATTTTCTCTTTGTGATGAAATAGTGGCTTTATTTATACTGTGATATACATACACACATATATATATATATATTTTAAAGTTTATTTATTCATTTCACAAGTGACCAATAGAAAGGGACACAGAGAAAGTACCCTCAACAGGGTCTTGATACTATGATCCACTCCCTGTCCTGGCAGCCCCATATCATGGAACTGCATGTGCCTAGTGTAGTCAGGGAGGCCTCAGTATGCAAACGCGGAACCTTTCTATGTGGATAAGTCTTGCAGAGCATCATGTTTTGTGTCTGGGCCATTGTCCACTTCTACATGTTTATATTTTAAAGAGAATGATATTAAAGTAAGCATCCATTTTAAGATAGCACAGAGAGTTACATTAGTCACTTTGCATTATTCCAAATGCAAATATTAATTTTTCTCAGAATAGGCAGAGCTCAGTCTAGTTTGATCTAGAATACATACAAGGAGAGGGATCAGTATTTAATCGACTGCCCTAAAGAAAGTCTAAAGAGTGAACTCAATTAAGATTGGTGGTGGGACTAGTAGTTAGCATAATGGTTATGTTGCTGGACTCCCATGTAGTCGACTGCAGTTTGAGTCCCGGACCCAGCGGCTTAAATTCACATCGGGTGTGTGTATGCGTGCCCAAGATCCCAAGAGGAGAATGGAGGAGAAGGGATTGCGGTGTGGCCATCCCTCCTGGGGGGTGATTTCTTGCTTTCTGTCTCTCTGTCTCTCTCTCTGTCTGTCTGGTGAGCATATGTGCCCTATAGCAAAAACCTCTACAAAAAAAAAAAAAAGAACTGGTGGTGATGGGGTGGAGAAATGCAGGTGTTTTCACACATGCTTAGTCACACACACACACACCCCAAAAATTAAATTAAAAAAAAGAAAGGAGAGAGACATAAACATAAGAAGTCTTAATTTAAATTTTTTCCAGGCCTCTAACATTTGTCTAGGGACCTGAGATGGAAACAAAGAAAAAAGAAAAAATAATAAAAGGAAAAGCAGTAATTGGAACTCTCTGAAAACATGTGGAGAAGAGTAGTTTGGGGGTTGCTTTTGCTTTTTGGGATGCATTGGTTTGAGTTAAAATCTAAGAGTTCTTGGATTATAGGTACCCCTTTTCTATGAAAGAGAGATAAAGTAAATAAAACATCAAATTACAAGACCTTTCTACATGTGGCTATGTAGCGTAAAGATTTACCTTGCCTTGATGAAATTAGCTCTGTGGGATGTAAGATCATAAGGGCATTAGGTGTTCAAGATGAAGATTATTAAGAGCTCCTTTTCATTTAACCAGAAAATTAAACTGGATCAAAAATGCTAAAAGTAAACTCATTAATGGAAGATAAACACTCATATCATCTTATTATTAAAAGAACAGCATGGTATTCAACAAAATAAACATATGTAACAAAAATACCTAATATTTACTCATCAGAATAAGCTGCTTTAGCATTTTGCAAGTTTCATGTGGTGTCTACCTTCATTTGCATGTTTCTGCACTTAGTGTTACACAATTTTCCATTTTGCCAAAGGAATTATTTTATTTTTGCCTTTCTATTTAGTCATAGTGGCAAATTATTCCCTCAAAGTCAGAGATAGGAACAATTGTTTTTCTCCCTGTAATCATTCTCTGATTCTGTTTAAAAATACTACATTGTGCATTTCTATAAAACAAATATCAAAGGCATAGTCTGTGGTTTTAAAAAAATCTGATATATTATTTGTCTCAGAGCATTTTTCAGAGGCCAATTAATAACCTTTTACTGGATGAGTATATGGTATCAATAAGAATACTATTCATGTTTTCCTGAGTTTGGTCGTACCATACTCTTATACTTACAATGGGATGTTTTATCATTCGTAGTGAATTAACATCATACAAGATGACGGGTGATCTAGAGAAAATCAAAGTAAAGCAAGTCAATAAACATTTAATAATAGAATGATGTTAAAAATATGATGTGAATGATTCTGGTACATAAAAAGTATAACAGATATATTTACAGTCATAAAGAGATCTTTGAAGCATTGTTGTACCTTTTTTATACTTTCTTATATACCAAAGAAGAGGAAGAAATGGAACATAAATGAAATTATTGTTAGACATCTTCAGAGAAGAAGAATATAATACTTCTTTTTACAGGTTGTTATATGTACTTGGGGACTTAACTTTCTAAAAATAGTTTCTTTAAAAGATAATTAAAACAGTGATTTACAGCTTTGTTTTGTTTGTTTGTTTTCACTAGTCACAACATCATTAAAGTTACAATGAAATTAGTAGTTTAGGGTGAAACTGCACAATAAAATTTTTGAGAATCTAAGAAATAGCTACCATTCTTATACATAGTAATCATCAGTATAAAAATCATAAGATCTTAAAAACAGATTTGTTTGGGACCAGCAGATTGTATTATGGTTATGTCCCTGGACTCCCACATAGTCGACTGCAGTTTGAGTCTTGGACCCAGTGGCTTAAAATTCATCCCAGGCACGTGTGTGTGCATGCCAAAATCCTAAGAGGAGAGTAGATTGCAGTGTGGCCATTCCCTGGGGCGGGGTGGGGGGGATTTCTTGCTCTCTGTCTCTCTGTCTCTATCGGTCTCTCTGGAAAATGCATGCACCCTATAGCATTTCTTAAAAGAGAAAGAGAGAGAGAGAGAGAGAGAGAGAGAGAGATTTCAATTTAGGGTTCATTAAATTTAATTTTTTATCCCTGACACCATGTGGTCTTAGTCACTGAACAGGAATATGTAATTACAACTAAGGACAAAATCAAAGTGATGCATCTTTCTGCCCTACTATCTCTCAGTTCCTCTAGTGTCCAATTGTATATGGTGATGTAAAGCTCCTTAATTACAACTAAACAAGTACACGGAGCTATAACAGAAAATTAGAAGCTACATATTAGACATCTACTCTTTTTTTCGCTAAAAATAAAGCACAGTTATCCACATATTTATATGCCAAGTTTTGAGTGTTACAATGGTTTGATTTAAGCTTTTTTTATATTTGGTCTAAGCATAATTTTGTATCACTTTGACCTCTCATAATGGAATGGCATCACCATGAGTAACTAATGGTAGTGACCTGTGTGGATGATCAACAATATTTTATCACTTCTATATTGAAAATCAACTTTTAAGGGACAGTAAGGAAGAGAGTCAAGTTTATACCTGTTTCCTGTTTGGCTCCAGTTACTTTTTTCTCCATCCTGATTCCCTTTCCTGTAAAAGAATTATGTCATTATATCAATAAACCTTAGAAGTATTTTATACAATTCATCCTAAAGCAATTTTGGGTTTATTCAATAACAAAAATCCATTTAATACCTACTATGCATCGGCACTTATCTTATTCTGGAGATTCAACTGTGATCAAGAGAGGCAAATTTCTCTTTTCGAGGCCTATATTCTCACTCTCTTGATCTGTATTTCAATTTTCTGTTTAGTCCAGGCGATTACCTTCTTATTATTTGTCTAATGGTCGTCTGTCCTTCAAGTAATTGTTTTCTCCTTCTTGAAGTCTTAACATTAGAGTGTTAACTGTTCTGATTTTTATCCAAGTCTCATATTTTCCTTTATATACTTTATTTGTACTTGATTCTTCAATTTTTTTAGTTTTGTTGTTATAGGATATATGCACTTGCCAGAGAAAGTCAGAGAGACAGAGAGACAGAGAGAGAGAGAGAGAGAGAGAGAGAAAGTAAGAAATAATCCCTCAAGGGGATAGCCATGCCACAATTCTGTCTCCTCCAGTCTCCTTTCAGGATTTTAGGTACACACACACACACACACACAATAACCCAGTGTTATTTGTTTTTAAGTTGCCAGGTCTGGGACTTGAACCAAACAGTGGGATTCAGTGCCTTAATCTCCTGTTATCTGCTGTCACCTGAAATACTTTTTCTACTTAGTTTTCTGGGAAAAGAGACTTTTGTCTCATCAATTATGGACCTATATTTGTGAGTATACAAAAGCAACATTATTGAGCACCAGAACTTGTGTTGTTGTGATGTGATGTGTCTCATTTTCCACAAGGAAGACCCAAGAGCTGGCTGGGCAGTGGGAAGCATCTGGGGTCAGCTCTCTGTTCATTAAGTTCTTCAAGCTCCCCCAGACCCAGCAGTGAAAGGAGGACCCAAGTCAGGCACCTGGTTATGCCTCAGCCTCCTGAGGCCCAGAATTGACAGACATGCTCACACCTAGTGTTTACTTCCCTTTGGCAGCACTCTCCAGGCCCTCAGTCATTGTCTACTGGAGCTGCAGAGTCCAAGCCTTGCTTTGCTCCCTAAACTGCTTGGCCTAGGAGAGAAAGATGGAATGTGTGTGGAGTCAAGAGTGTGTATGATCTGAGCCTCTCTTCAGATTCTTCACAGATTCTTTCCTCTAGAAACCAGTGTGCTGTTTTTTACAAAAGAAATATGATCATATAAATTTTCTGTTTAAATAGCATCAACAGAATTTTATTCTTTTTTTTAAAGAGAGATTTTTGATATAGGGTGCTTCTGCTTGCTCAGGAGTCAGGGACAGGGACAGAAAGTGAGAAATCACCCCCAGGAGAGATGGTCTTGCCATAGTCCCTTCTCCTCCATTCTCTTCTGGGGATTTTAGGCATGCACACACATGTACCCAGCATGAGTTTTACGTCACCAGATCTGGGACTCAACTGTGGTAAACTATGTGAGAATCCAGTGGTGTAACCATTACACCATGTGCTGGTCTCTGGAATCTCATTTTTAAAACTAATACAAATGATTCATATGTCTCCATGAGCAGAGTACAGATCACCTTTAAACCACTCCTTCTTCATTCACTCTCTAAGCCAGTCACAGAACAGATCACTTTCAGGACTCTATACAACATTACTCACCTCAGATTCTGCATTTTTGTTTGCCACTCCCCCCCATCTGAAATTCTCTCTTTCCTCTCACCTGACAAACTTTTACTCATAATTTCCTCTTTTCTTTTTCTTTAACTTGTATGTACTGAGTACCATTATGTGCCAAGCACTGGTTACTTATATACTGATGATTAAAATAAATATGATCTATGCCTTTGTGGAGATTTCAGTTTATCCAGAGCAGTAAAAAAATAAAATAAAATAAAATATGTAAAGTCCAAATGATCATAAATGCAATGAAAAAGAGAGAAGATATGGACCAGCCCATGTTATGGTGGTTGACTGGATCCCACATTGTTGACTGCACTGTTCAATACCCAGATTTGGTAGCTTGAAAAACACACTGTGTGTGTGTGTGTGTGTGCACACTCATGTATGTGTATGTGACCAAAATCCCAAGAGGAGAATGGAATAGAAGGGACTGTAGCATGGCCAGCTCTCTAGGGGCTGCCTTCTCAGTTTACCTCTCTTTCTGTCCTTGTGTCTCTCTCCAGCAAGCATGCATGCCTGATAGCAAAATGAAAACAGAGAGAGACAGAGAGACAGAAAGAGAGAGAGAAGATGCAATTTTCCAAGGACACGCAGATTTAATTGAGTGCCTGAGATATGAACTCTTGTTTGATTCCAAAAACTCTGGTCTCAACCACAATATTATCCTATATTTAGTAATTAAGTGATTTTACTTTAAATACTTCCCATAATGTCACCTTATTGTTATGACCACTACTTACTATATATTCTGAAATATGCATTGCTATCATTAGAAAAGTGTAGCAAATAGAATTAACAGAATAGAAAGTAGATTGTATTATTGTTCATGATTTTTCACCCCTCCCTATATCCACTCTGTCTGCTTAGTTGCTCTATAATCCCGCCTACTAACAATGTACTATATTTCCTCACCTTATGGATACTTCTACATACATCAATAAATGTGTTGTTTTGTTTTATAATAAGGCATCATTTGTTGACAATAGTTCATAAAGTAGACATTGCCAAGTCAGTTACAAATTTCCCCAAACTTATTGGCATATTTAATCTTCATATATCCCATCAGTCTATTTAAATATATTTGCTGATGGGACCAGTAGATGGCATAATGGCTACATTGCAGGACTTTCACATAGTTGACTGTGGTTCAAGTCCCAGACCCAGTGGCTTAAAACTCACACCAGGCATGTGTGCGTGAATTCACAAAATTCCAAGAAGAGAATAGAGGAAAGGGGATTGCAGCATGGCCATTCCCCTTAGTGGGTGATTTCTCACTTTCTGTCTGTCTCTCACACAAGCACATGTGTACTTTAGTAAAAATCTCTAAAGGATAAAAAAAGAGAAAGAAAAAAGTATACTTGCTGAGTGATCATTACCCAAAAAATATTTCTTTTGTGATATATTAAAAAGATAATTTAAATTACTTGTGTAAAATAACTATGGATTCAGATGCAGTAGGGTGCACTACAAAGACAATGTACTCTGCAGACCAAGACCATAGGTTTGATTCCCAATCTAACCTACCAGCCAGTTATGGTGACATGTGCCTGAAATCACAGTGACTTGGTAAATCTGAGGCAGGAGGATCATAAGCTTGGGACTGGCCTGGGCCACATAGTGAGATCTTGTCTTAAACAAAAACCTGAAAAAATAATCAAGAATAAAGAGCTGGATGGTCTAAGCCAGAAACTAATGCAAGAAGATTGCTACAGGCTAAAACCTTGTCTTAAAAAAGTAATAGTAAAATAAAATGACTATATTTATATAATTTTTAGTCAGTATCAACCTCAGCTGAAGTATCACACCATGTCTTTAAAAAGTAAGACTTATTAATAAAAGTGGTGCTTTAGTTTGAATGTCCTCCAGAAATTTACACTGCTAAAATTTGGTTTGGGAGCCAGATAGTGGAGCAACAGGAAAATTGAGCAAACTGTGAGGTAACCTCACATGGGAAGGTTCCCAGCAAGTCTGGAGACCTCTTTGAGTACATCAGGCACATGCTTACCAAAAACCCATGACTGACTGAAAGCTGAGGGTAGATTCTGGCATAAGTACTCTATTGTGGGTTCTTTCTCTTTTTATCTCTCCATCTTACATACTTTGGAAGAAATGCAAAAATAAACTTTAAAAAAATTGGTTAGCCATTGTGAAGGTATTAAGAGGATAGAAATGTAATCTGACTATGAGATAAAGAGGTGCTCAGGATTGGGTTAGGTTACCAGGATTGAGACTGTTACCTGAATGCTGGTGGATTTATAAAGAGAAGGAATGAGACCTAGAACAAAGACACATACAAATAGACATATGCACTCCTGCTTTCTCACCATTTGATGCCTTCTGTCATGTGATCCACCAACAAGATTGTCACCAGATGTAGTCCCTTGACCTCAGACTCCCAAAACTATGTGCTAAAATAAACTTCTATTCTCTGAAATTACCCAAGTAAAAGTACTTATGTTATTAGTAACAGAACAGAACAAGTGGAAAACATTAATATAAATTAAAAGAGAGACATATATACTATTTGTACTAATTTAATATTTACTTTTTTAAGATTTAGGAAAATGAAGTTTATATCTCTGGTTTTAGAAAAAATAACTAAGTTTTTTTGCCCAGTTTAGAAAAAAAATTTGTATTTTTACTGACTTTACTATATTCCAATTTAAGTGGAGTTTGGGACTCAGAATTGTGTTGATGGTTTGGTATTAAACATAGAAGAATAAATGAACAAGGTCTCCATCTATAATAAGATTATCATACAGTGGGAAGAAAGATCAAAGAATTATTGGAATAAAACCTATAAGTCAAAACTGATCAAAAATGGATTGATATGGGAACCAGCAGTTAGCGTAATGGCTATGTCACTGGACTCCCACGTAGTTGACCGTGGTTCACGTCCTGGACCCGGTGGCTTAGAACTCATGCCCAAGATCCCGAGAGGAGAATGGAGGAGAAGGGATTGCGGCGTGACCATCCCCCCTGGGGGGTGATTTCTCGCTTTCTGTCTTTCTGTCTGTCTCTGTCTGGTGAGCGCACGCGCCCTGTAGCAAAAACCTCTCCAAAAAAAACTCCGAAAAAAAAAAAAAAAAAAGGATTGATATAATTTTGGTATCATATTTCCATAGAATACACCCAAATTTGACATTTTTCTCCCCTTCACACAAACTTTTGGCTCTAGTTTTCTTTGACTATCATCCTCCTTATTTAATAGCAAAAATGCTTCAAAATCATTGTTTATGTTTGTTATTTGCTGTTCTTTTCTCATTTTTTCTTGAAGATATTACAGTGAGCATTTTAACCCCAACTGTTATTAAACCACCAATAATCTCTACATTGATAAATTTATTAGTAATCTTCATTTATCATTATCCTTTACTCATCACCAGTATTTTATACATTAATTGATCCCACTTCCTCAATATTCCTATCCAATTATATTTCAGGTTCCTTTACCCTTCTGATGATTTTCCTTCTATATCAATGATTACTTCTTTGATTAGGTTAGCTTCCTAACATCTCAAGACTGTAGAACCTTGGGACCGGCAGATGGCATAATGGTTATGTGGACTACCACATAGCTGACCACAGCTCAAGTACTGAACCTATTGACTTCAAACTAACACAAAGTGTGTGTATGTATGCATGCCCAAAATGCCAAAAGGAGAATAGAGGAAAGTCATTGCAGCATGCCATACCCCTGGGTGGTGGTTTTTCACTTTCTATCACTATCTTTCTGGTGAGCACATCATCTGCCCTATAGCAAAACAAAACAACAACAACATGAAAAACAAAAACCTCTCTCTAAAAAAAGAAAAAGAAAAAAGAGAGAGAAACTGTAGAAGCTCAGTAAACTCAGACCTTGAATTTTTTTCTGCTTATATAATTCAACTCCTTGAAAATCATGACTTCAAATGCTAGAAGAATGGAGATATCCTATAAAAGTATTTTTCCAGTGTGAACCTCTCCCTCAAATGCTTGAGTTCCAGTACAATACCAGCTACTCAATATCTGCACTTAAATGTTCAAAAGACATCTTGAAATTACCAATTTCAAAACAAACTGATTATATTTACCAAGACTTGCTTCTCTTGAAATCTTTACTGTTTCAATTGTGGCCACACCATCCTTCTAGATGCTTAAGCTAAAACTCTCTTCATCATCCTTGATTCTTTTTCTTTTGTAATGAACATTCAATTTAGCTGTAAATCCTATCAGCTCTAGTTTCAAAGTGGATTCAGATTCAACCAGTGGCTTATTACCTCTAATACAGCAACACAAGCCAACCCCAAATCATTCCTAGGATAACTGCAATGGACTAACTTTGCCTTGTGTGTCTGAGCTTAACACTTGTATGTTCTCTGCACAGCTTCTGTGGGAAAATTCTCTTCCTATCTATTTATCTGTCAGTTACCTATCTATTATCTATCTATTTATCCTGACATAGATATGTAGATATATACCTTTTAAGATATATACTTTTTAAAATGTCAATCATATAATGACACTGCTATGCTTTAAACCCCATAATGGTTCCCCAGATTACTCAAAGAAAAAACAAACGTGATTGCAGATGCCTACCATGTCTTTAAAGATCTATACCTTGTCTCTCCAAAAAACATTAACTCTCTGATCATATGACTTAGTATTATCTCTTTATTCATCCTATCCATACTGTATCTTTTCTCTTCAATAACATCAAACAGTATCAATGTAAAGGAATTTACCTCTACAAATGTGTTTATTGTTTAGTTTGGTTTTATTCAGAAAGTATTTTTCTCAACAACCCCCATCATTTGCTTTCACCTCCTTACACTTTGTTCCCCAGACATTTCCTCAGAGGTGCTTTTCCTACTCATCTTATTTAAAGTTGAGCTTTACTATTCTCTTCAGCAATGTCTTTCTCTATTTGTTTTGGCTTTTTAAAAAATTCTACAACACTTACTAATATCTAATATCATTTCTCTTTACTTAATTATTTTTTGTCCTTCTTCTCTGACTAGAATGTAAAATTCATGAGAGCTGAGATTTTCCCATTTCATTTCTCTGTTCTATCTTCAGAGCACATCATTGAATAAGTATTCAATGAATGAATGAATAAATGAATGAATTTTGTGAGTCCTGTTCTGCTGAAATCACAGATAAATAAACTTGCCAATTAAATCTGAGTGGGGTGTGCTGTGTGCTGTGAGTTGCAGTTTTGTGTTGTGGGTCTCAGTGATGTGTGAGGTGGTCTCACTGAAGTGTGCTGTGGGTCACAGTGGGATGTACAGTGGGTCTCAGTGAATTGTGGTGTGCGTATCAGTGAGGTTTGCTGTGGGTCACAATCAAATTTGCTGTGGGTATCAGTGAGGTTTGGGAATGAATGGGGTGTGGTGTGGGTCACAGTTTTGTGCTGTGGGTTTCAGTGATGTGTGCTGTGGTCTCACTGAGGTATGTTGTGGGTTGCAGTGGTGTGTGCTATGGCTCACAATGGGGTGTGCTGTGGATCTCAGTGAATTGTGCTGTGGGTCTCAGTGAAGTTTGCTGTGGGTATCAGTGAGGATTGGGTATGAGTGGGGTGTGATGTGGGTTGGAGTTTTGTGCTGTGGGTTTCAGTGATATGTGCTGTGGTCTCACTGAGGTATGCTATGGGTCGCAGTGGTGTGTGCTGTGGCTCACAGTGGGGTGTGCTGTGGATTTCAGTGAATTGTGCTGTGGGTCTCGGTGAGGTTTGCTATGGATCTCAGTGAGTTTTGGGTCTGAGTGGGATGTGCTGTGGGTCTGTTTTGTGTTGTTGGTATCAGTGATGTGTGCTGTGGTCTCATTGAGATGTGCTGTGGGTACTAGTGGGGTGTGCTGTGGATCTCAGTGAATTGTGCTGGGGGTCTCAGTGAGGTTTGGGTCTAAGTGGGGTATATTCTGGATAGATTTGTGCTGTGGGTCTCAGTGTTGTGTGCAGTGGTCTCACTCACATGTGCTGTGGGTCACAGTGGGGTGTGCTGTTGGTTCAAGTGGGGTGTGCTGTGGGTCTCAGTGAGATTTGTTGTGGATATCAATGAGGTTTGCTGTGGGTATCAGTGAGGTTTGGGTCTGATTGGGGTGTGCTGTTGATATCAGTCAGTTGTGCTGTGGTTCTCAAAGAGGTTTGCTGTGGTCCTCAGTGAGTTTTGGGTCTGAGTCAGGTGTGAAGTGGGTCGCAGTTTAGTGCTGAGGTCTCAATAATGTGTGCTGTGGTCTCACTGAGTTATGCTGTGGCTTGTAGTGGAGTGTGCTGTGGGTTAAATTGGGGTGTGTTGTGGATCTCAATGAATTGCTATGTGGGTCTTAGTGAGGTTTGCTGTGGGTTTCTGTGAGGTTTGCATCTGAGTGCAGTGGGCTGCAGGTCGCAGTTCTGTGCTGTGGGTCTCAATAATGTGTGTGGTGGTCTCAGTGAGGTATGCTGTGTGTCACAGTTGGGTGTGCTGTAAGTTAAAGTGGGGTGTGCTGTGGGTATCAGTGAAAAGTGCTGTGGGTCTCAGTAAGATTTGTTATGGGTTTTAGTGTGGTTTGGGTCTGTGGATCTCTGAGATTTGCTATGGGTCTTAGTGAGGCTTGGGTCTGAGTGTAGTGTGATGTGGATCAAAGTTTTGTGCTGTTGGTTACAGTGATGTGTACTGTGGTCTCATAGAGGTGTGATGTGTTTCACAGTGGGTTGTGCTGTGGAGTTCACTGAATTGTGCTGTGGGTCTCAGTGAGATTTGCTGTGGGTCTTAGTCAGGTTGGGTCTAAGTGGGCTGTACTGTGGGTCACAGTTTTGTGCTATAGATCACAGTGATGTGTGTGGTGGTCTCATTAAGGTGTGCTTTGTGTCACAGAGGGGCGTACTGTGGGTTAAAGTGGGGAGTGCTGTGGGTATCAGTGTGGTTTGCTGTGTCTCTCAGTGAGGTTTGGGTCTGAGTGGGGTGTGTTGTGCATCACAGTTTTGTGCTGTAGATCACAGTGATGTGTGCAGTGGTCTCATTGAGGTGTGCTTTGTGTCACAGAGGGGTGTTCTGTGGTTAAAGTGGGGAGTGCTTTGGGTCTCAGTGTGGTTTGCTGTGGCTCTCAGTGAGGTTTGGGTCTGAGTGTGGTGTGCTGTGGGTCTCAGTGAGGTTTGGGTCTGAGCGAGGTGCACTGTGGGTTAAAGTGGGGAGTGCTGTGGATCTCAGTGAATAGTGCTTAGGGTATCAGTGAGATTTGCTGTGGCTCTCAGTGTGATTTCAGTCTGAGTGGTGTGTGCTGTGGGTTACACTTTTGTGCTGTGAGTCTCAGTGATGTGTGAGGTGGTCTCACTGAAATGTGCTGTGGGTCACTGTGCGGTGTGCTGTGGTTCAGAGTGGGGTGTGCTGTGGGTCTTAGTGAATTGTGCTGTGGATCTCAGTGGGATTTGCTGTAGGTGTCAGTGAGGTTTGGGTCTGAGTGTGGTGTGGTGTGGGTCTAAGTTTTGTGCCATGGGTCTCAGTGATGTGTGATGTGGTCTGACTGAGGTGTGCTGTAGGTTGTAGTGAGGTGTTCTCTTGGATAAAGTGGGGTGTGCTGTGGATCTCAGTGAATTGTGCTGTGGGTCTGAATGAGGTTTCCTGTGAGTCTCAGTGAGATTTGAGTCTGAGTGTGGTGTGCTGTGGGTCCCAGTTTTGTGTTGTGGGTATCAGTGATGCATTTGGTGGTCTCAGTGATGTGTGCTAAGAGTCGCCCTGAGGTGTGCTGTGGGTTAAGGTGGGGTGTGCTGTGAATCTTAGTGAGGTTTGGGTCTGAGTGGGTTGTGCTGTGTGTCACAGTTTTGTACGGTTGGTTTCAGTGATATGTGCTGTGGTATCAATGAGGTGTTCTGTGAGTCACAGTGGGGTGTGCTGAAAGTTCATGGGGGGGTGCTTTGGGTCTCAGTTTATTGTACTTTGGGTCTCTGTGATGTTTTTTGTTGGTCTCACTGAGGTTTCAGTCTGAGAGGATTGTGCTGTAGATTGCACTTTTGTGCTGTGAGTCTCAGTGATTGTGTGGTGTCCCACTGAGGTGTGCTGTGGGTTGCAGTGGTGTGTGCTGTGGGTTAAAGGGTGATGTGCTGTGGGTCTCAGTGAATTGTGCTGTGTCTCAGTGATGTTCGTCGTGGGTCTCAGTGAGATTTGGGTCTGTGTGGGGTGTGTTGTGGGTTGTAGTTTTGTATTGCAGTCTCAGTGATGTGTGCAGTTGGTCACAGTGGGGTGTACTGAGTGTCAGACTGGGGTGTGCTTTGGGTTAAAGTGGAAAGTGCTGTGTATCTCAATGAATTGTGCTATGGGCCTCATTGAGGTTTGCTGTGGGTCTCAGTGAGGTTTGGGTCTCAGTGGGGTGTGATGTGGATCTCAGTTTTGTGCTGTGGATATCAGTGATGTCCACGGTGGTCTCACTGAGGAGTGTAGTGTGTCACAATGGGGTGTGCTGTGGGTTAAAGTGAGGAGTGCAGTGGATCTCAGTGAATTGTGATGTGGGTCTCAGTGAGGTTTGCTGTGGATTTCAGTGAGGTTTGGAACTGAGTAGGGTGTGCTGTGGGTCTCAGTTTTGTGCTATGGGTCTACGTGATGTGTGCGGTGGTCTCACTTAGGTGTGCTGTGTGTTGCAGTAGGGTATGCTGTGGGTCTCAGTGGATATTGCTGTGGGCCTCAGTGAGGTTTGGGTGTGAGCAGAGGATGGTGTGGGTAGATGTTTTGAGCTGCGGGTCTCAGTGATGCGTGCAATGGTATCACAGAGGTGTGCTGTGTTGTTGGCTAAAGTAGGGTGTGCTGTGGATCTCTGTGAATTATGCTGTGGGTCTTAGGGGGGATTGTTGTGAGTCTCAGTGAGGTTTGGGTTTGAGTGTGGTGTGCTCTGGGTCTCAATGATGTGTGTGGTGGTCTCATTGATGTGTGCTGCACATCGCAGTGATGTGTGTAATGGATTAAAGTGGGGAGTGCTGTGATCCCAGTGAATTGTGCAGTGGGTCTAGGTGAGGTTTGCTGCGGGTCTCAGTGAGGTTTGGGTCTGAGTGGAGTGTGTTGTGGGTTACAGTCTTCTGATGTGGCTCTCAGTAATCTGTGAGGTCATCTCACAGAAGTGTGCTGTGTGCTGCCGTGTGCTGTGGTTTGGGTCTCAGTGAATTGTCCTGTGGGTCTCAGTGATATTTGCTGTAGATCTCAGTGAGGTTTGGGTCAGAATGGGGTTGATTTGGGTCACAGTTTTGTGCTGTGAGTCTCAGTGATGTATGTGGTAATCTCAATGAGGTGTGCTGTGGTTTGGAGTGTGGTGTGCTGTGGGTCTCCGTGTATTGTACTGTGGGTCTCAGTGAGGTTTGCTGTTGTTCTTAGTGAGCTTTGGGTCTTAATGGGGTATAGTGTGGATTGTTTTGTGCTGTGGGTATCAGTTACCAAGGCATGCTGCATGTCACAATGGGGTGTGCTGTGGGTTAAAATGTGATGTGCTGTGTATCTCAGTGAATTGTGCTGAGGGTCTCAAAGAGGGTCACTATGGGTCTCAGTGAGCTTTGTGTCTGAGTGTGGTGTGTTTTTGGTCGCAATTTTCTGAGGTTTGGCTCTCAATGCGGTGTGCCGTGTTTCACACTTTTGTGCTGTGGGTCTCAGTGATGTGTGCGGTGTTCTTAATGATGTGTGCTGTGGGTTGACTGGGGTGTGCTGTGAGTTAAAGTGGGGAAGGATGTGGATCTCAGCAAATTGTTTTGTGGGTCTCAGGTTTTCTGTTATCTCAGTGACGTTTGGGTCTGAGTGGGGTGTACTGTGGGTCATAGTCTTATGCTGTGGGTCTCAGTGATGTGTGAGGTGCTCTCATGGAAGTGTGCTACGGGTCAGAGTGGAGTGTGCTGTGGGACTCAGTGAATAGTGCTCTGGGTCTCAGTGAGGTTTTCTATGATTCTCAGTGAGGTTTGGGTTTGAGTGTAATGGGCTGTTGGTCCCAGATTTGTGCTGTGGGTTATGTTCAGTGGTCTCAGTGATGTGTGCTGTGGGTTTAAGTGGGGTTTGCTATAAGTCTTAATGAGGTTTAGATCTGAGTAGGGTGTGTTGTGCATCTCAGTTTTGTGCTGTGGGTATCAGTGATGTTTGCAGTGGTTTCACTTAGGTGTGCTTTGTATCGCAGTGAAGTGTGCTGTGGTTAAAGTGAAGTGTACTGTGGATCTCAGTGAACAGTGCTGGGGGTCTCAACGAGGTTTGCTGTGGGTCTCAGTGAGGTTTGGTTCTGAATGAGGTGGGCTGTTGGTTGCAGTTTTCTGCTGTGGTTCTCAGTGATGTGTGCAGTGGTCTCACTGCGGTGTGCTGTGGGTCGGAGTGGGGTGTTCTGTGAGTTAAAGTGCGGTGTGTTGCGGATCTCAGTGAAGTGTGCTGTGAGTTTCAAAGAGGTTTGATGTATGTCTCAAATTGGGTCTGAGTGGGGTGTGCTGTGGGTCACAGTTTTGTGCCGTGGGTTGCAATTGTGTGTTCTGTGGGTTAAAGTGTGATGGGCTGTGGGTCTGAGTCAATAGTACTGTGTGTCTCAGTTAGGTTTGCTGTGGGTCTGAGTGAGATTTGGGTCTGTGTTGGGTGTTTTGTGGATTGCAGTTTTGTACTGTGGGTCTCAGTGATGTGTTCGGTGGTCTCAATGAAGTGTTCTGTGTGTTGCAGTGGGATATGCTTTGGGTCTCAGTGAGATTTGCTGTGGGTGTCTTTGAGGTTTGGATCTGAGTGGGGTGTGATGTGGGTTATAGTTTTGTGCTATTGGTCTCAGTGATGTGTTACTGAGGTGTGCTGTAGGTTGCAGTAAGGTGTGCTGTTGGTTAACGTGGAGTATGCTGTGGATCTCAGTGAACTGTCAGGGTTGTGTTTGGTGGTTTCGCTGAGGTGTGCTTTGGTTTGCAGTGAGGTGTACTGTGGGTCAGATTTTGGTGTGCTGTGGGTCTCAGTGAATTGTGTTTTGGGTCTCAGTGAGGTTTACTGTGGGTCTCAGTGAGATTTGGTTCTGAGTGGGTTGTGCTGTGGGTCACAGCAGGGTGTGCTGTGAGTCTCTGTCAGGTGTTCTCTGGTTCCCTGTGAATTGTGCTGTGGGTTTCAGTGAGGTTTGTTGTTCTCAGTGAGGTTTGAGTCTGAGTGTGTTGTGCTCTGGGTTGAAGATTTGTTCTGTGGTTCCTAGTGATGTATGCAGTGGACTGAATTAGGTGTGCTGTGTGTCATAGTGGGGTGTGCAGTGGGTCTTAGTGAATATTGTTATGTGCCTCAGTAAGATTTTCTGTGGGTCTCAGTGAGGGTTAGGTCTGAGTGAGGTGTGGTGTGGGTTGATGTTTTGTGCTGTGGGTCTCAGTGATGTGTGTGGTGGTATCACTGATGTGTGCTGTGGGGTGTGCTGTTGGTTAAAGTGGGGTGTGCTGTGAATTTTGGTGAATTGGGTCTTAGTGAGGATTGCTGTGAGTCTCAGTGAGGTATGGGTTTGAGTGTGGTGTGCTGTGGGTCACAGTTTTGTGCTTTCAGTCTCAGTGATGTGTGCAGTGGTCTCACTGGTGTTTGCTGTGGGTCACATTGGAGTGTATTGTGGGTTAAAGTGGTGAGTGCCATGAATCTCAATAATTGTGCAGTGAGTCTCAGTGAGGTTTTCTGTGGGTCTCAGTGAGGTTGGGTCCGATTGGGTGTGGTGTGGGTCACAGTCTTCTGCTGTGGGTCTCAGTGATCTGTGAGGTGGTCTCCCTGAAGTGTGCTATATGTTGCAGTGGTGTGTGCTGTGGGTCTCAGTGAGATTTGCTGTGGGTCTGAGTGAGGTTTGGGTCTGAATGGGGGTGTGATGTGGGTCACAATATTGTACTGAGGTGTGCTGATGTTTGCGGTGGTCTCACTGAAGTGTGTTGTGGGTTGGAGTGTGGTGTGCTGTCTGTTAAATTTGGGTGTGCTGTGGGTCTCAGTGTATTGTACTATGGGTCTCAGTTTGGTTTGTTGTTGGTGTCACTGAGGTGTGCTGTGGGTCACAGTGGCAGGTGCTGTGTGCTAAAACTGTCAGGGTGAATTTCAGCAAAAGTATAGAATGAAGACTATAGATTTTCTAATCTTCAGACATTCTCACACCTTAATGTTATATGATGTTGTGGAAATAGTATATATATACTAGGTAAGAGGGAAAAATATGGAAGTATTGACTTTCTCCTCAAGGTGGTAATAACATAAGAAATATAGCTGATGATGCAGAAAAAGAACTCTGTTTCACCACAGTAGAGTACAACAAACCATGGAAGACCTGTCACATTCTAAGTATTAGATGTCTTCCTAATACTTAGAATTATAATACTTACAATTTGAATAGTTGAGTGATAATTATCCTAAAGATTCATGCTGTGTAGCCCAATAGCTGTCTTTGAAAAAATGTAAAAGTCTACTAATAATTGCACTGATTAATTTCATATATTAAATATAAAGTTTGATGATGGAAGGGTTTGGCCTTGCAAGTAGTATTTGTGAGGACAATATTTCATATCACTTGGATGAATCATTGAAATTCTATTTCCATCAAACTCCTAAGTCCCCATACATTACATCAAACTCTTTTAGGGATTTATAAGGTTAATAGTCTCAATGCATTTTTCATCTGCTGTGTATAGAGAAGGATTTTAAACCACAGGAGTGCACAGTCTGTGGGAACTGAAGAATAAAAGCAGCAAAGTGTGTGTGTGTGTGTGTGTGTGTGTGTGTGTGTGTGGTGAAAGGAAGGGAACCAGAAAGAAAGCAGAAAGATATATATTTTACTTCTCATTTTAAGTAAAAAAAAATGGATGGTAAGTGAAAATTGCTTTGATTATCTATTTAGAGATAATCCACTTCCAGATTTTTAAATTTATTTAACTTTAAAATATATCAGTTCAGGGACCAGCAGTTGGTGTAATGGCTATGTCATTGGACTCTCATGTAGTTGACTGCTCTTCCCGGACCCAGTGGCTTAAACTCATTCTGGGCATGTGGGCGTGTGTGCCCAAGATTCCAAGAAGAGAATGGAGGAGAAGGGATTGCTGCATGGCATCCCTCCTTGGGGGGTGACTTCTCACTTTATGCCTCTCTGTTTCTCTCTGTCTTCCTGGCAAGTACACACACCCTATAGCAAAAACCTCTCAAAAAATATATCAGTTCTGTTATATGCCTTTATTAAAAGGCTGAAGGAAAAAAAACGCACCTAATTTCCTATTAAGTCATGGGAGCTAATTGAGTGTAAAAGAACTAAGTAAGTGAGTGGATGAATATGACAAATGTGAGAATTCACAGAAGTGAACAATGAATGATTTTTACTTTCAGGCACTCAGAAATAACATGCGTAGCCATTAAGAAAGAGAGCTATTAATAGGTAGAGCTGATACAGCCCATCCTATATTATGTGGTAAATCTTAGTTCCGCCTTGATACCATGAAATATTTAACTCCACAATACTCTTAAAAAACATGAATAAACATAACTCTTTAATATTACTTGAAAGAAGAATATGTGGGATTTGAACACTCACAAATCAGGAAAATTTGATAGTTGTGATGCCTTGACTATGGCTTTTCCATAAAAAAAAGAAAACCAAACCAAAAGAAACCTATGTTCTTGTTTAAGAATGAAAATGTCAGATTTTAGGTTTTAGTGTGTGATTGGGAGATAATAGACTAGAATGGCGAGATGATGAACAGATTAGGGAACAAAGTAAAAGAAAAAACAAACTTAGGCCAGGAGACTGCACTCTCAAACACACTCCAGGGAATGGCACCACAAGGGGTTGTATACACATGATAATATAGAGCACAGCAGAAAATAGCACAACCAAAACACAATTAAAAATGTATATGCCCAGTAGGGAGACGCGCCACTGTGGCTCAGCAAATAGAAAGGATGATTACCCATCTTAGTTGAACTTCAGGGTACAGAAATGTGGGCATGTTATTGAGAACAAGAACTTCAGGGGCTGAACAATGGCAAAGCAATGGCTCCGTGGGCTAGGAAGGCCAGCAATTACTTTTTGGCAATTCTCACCATACTTTAACAACTGCCTCTTTATAGTTCAGTGTCAGCAATAGACATTCAAAGTATAAGTCCTTCTTCTCGATGACTTCTTTGGGGTGCGCCAGTCCCATTGCCATCTCCTATGTTGCCATGAATCCCCATAACTTCAATACCAGCAGTAAAGACCCTTGTACTACTAATTCACTCTCCACTAGAGATGGGCTGTGCTATTCGTCATCACGTCTGAAAATAATCCATCTCGAACTCACATTTGGAGAACAATTAAATAATATATTTATAGACTCTATACTTTCATCATGATTTTCTATCCTCTCTTTCCATTCCTCAATTAATTTGTTCGGCATCACATTATCCAACTGATTGTTTGGTTGATGGATTCAGCCAAATACCAATTAATTGTGTGTGTAGGAACTGTACTAGGTTATTAGGATTTGAGGATTATGAAACAGAAATGTTTCTATAAACATGGTGACTTCTGGGAAATATTCATTAATTTTTAGCAAATACAGTTTCTTTAGTTTGATGTCCAGAATTGTACAAGACAAAAATATAGTAAAGCCAGTAGATTTGGCTCAATAGGTGAGCCAAGGCCTCTGTCCTGGGTCCCAGAAAACTGTGTGTATGGTGAAAAGAAAGGATTTAGAAGATTCAGTGTGAGAATGAAGAGGTCACAGGGTCTATAGGCATTTAGACAGTGTGAACCAGGGTAAAAGAAGGATATCATAACTAAGAACAGATAGTTTTTGCACCATGGCTTCTGCAAGTAGGTGATGAATATTTGCCTCTCAAGAATAAGCCAGATGGGACCAGCAGTTAGTGTAATGGCTATGTCTCTGGACTCCCATGTAGTCTACCACGGTTCACGTCCTGGACCCGGTGGCTTAAAACTCATGCCGGGTGCATGTGTGTGCATGCCCAAGATCCCGAGAGGATAATGGAGAAGAAGGGATTGCAGCATGGCCATCTCCCCTCGGGGGTGATTTCTCGCTTTCTGTCTCTCTGTCTCTGTCTGTCTGACGAGCACATGCGCCCTATTAGCAAAAACCTCTAAAAATGTTTTTAAAAAAAGAATAAGCCAAACACCCACATCTTAGCAACCATCATCAGAAGACACAGACTCCAACATCAGCTGTATCTCAGCCCAGATGAGAAGGAGCATGAAAACCCAAAGGTACAAGGCCCTCCTAACCCCTGCTACTGTAGGACTGTTGAAGAACTTGGTATGTCCTGACATCAGCTTGATGGAAATTAGGATAGGAGGAGTGTGTTTGAACAGCAGAATATTTACCTGAAAGTGATTAATTATTAAAAATAGACTTTTAGGGTCAACTGGTGCCATAGAGGTTAAGGTAGTTGGATTCCACATGGCAAACTGCATGGTTCAGCTTCTGAACATGGTAACTGGAAAAACACACTGAGCATGTGTGTGTGCGTGCTCAAAATCCTGAAAGGAGAAATGAAGGAGAGGTGACAATGGTATGACCATCCCCCATCAGGGGTGATTTCTTAGTTTCCTCCTCTATCTCTGTCTCTCTCCAGAGAGTACACATGCCCTCTGGCACATTAAGAAAAAATAGATGTTTAGTGAAGACTGTGACATTTTATGTAGGTTAAACTGCAATTATATTATATCATATATCAAAAACAGCAACATGGATTATTAGAAGTAAATTTGAATTTTCTATGGAAAGCAAAAATCAAACTTTCAATGCATATATAACAGTATTTCTGTACTACTGAATACAAATAAAACACAAGTATAAAATAAACATTGTTTTCCAAAAAGCTTTTTAATAACTTCTATTTTTCCTTATACTACTGAAGGATATTTTTTCCTCAGTAAATATTTAAAAATTTTTGTTAACATTTAATCACTGTACATCTTTACAGTGTACAACATAGTTTTCCCCAGTATGAATACAGTGCATATTACTCAAGTCAAAGACGTTACCATATAATATTATCAGTAAATAACTTTTCATTTTTGTGTGGTAGGAAGGAAAAGATCATGGAAAATCAAACAATTTTTTTTCTTTTAAATTTCCAGGGGGAACTGTGCTTGCCAGAGAGAATAGTGAGGGAGTTCCCCTTGCCCCAACACCTACTATGGGAATAGTCATGCCACAATCCTTTCTCCTTCATCTTTCCTTTTTTTCAGGATTCTGGGTGTGCATGCACATGTACTCAAGGTGTTTTTCAAGCTTCAGGGCCTGGGAATTGAACTTTATGCTTGGCCATGTGAGATCTAGCTGCCTTAATCATCATGTCACAGGCTGGCCCTGAAGTTATTTTTTAAGACACATCAAAACATATGCAATCAGCTGTGAATTGCCTTTCTCAGTCATCAGCTACCTGACACTTTTTCTCAATGGCTAATTTCTCTTTTTAGTGGCAATACAGTTAGAATTAGCCAAAAAGGCATTTTATAGGTGTTGTAAGGTACATTGTTGCTTTCCTCTGTGGCCATATCTTAATTTCTCTTCATATCATCTTATTTTTTTTTAAGCATGAGTTTATCTATTGCTTTCCTCAATCATGCATATTTTTAGCTTATAGGGAGACTTAATGATATCCCACTCCACAATCAACCCTCAAGAAAAACAAAACACTATTGAGAAAGTTTGAGTTTGCAACTATGATGATAAAGTTTACTACCACCACCAATAGCAACACCCACAACACTCCCCTGCCATGATTTGCCAACTTAATCTGTGCCATGCACAATGCCAAACCATTTACATGTAATATTTCCAATATACACAGAAAATAGAAATGATTGATACTGTTTTTATAGGCAGAAACCAAAAATGGAGAAAATATGCACCTGCTCAAAGTAACAAAGGTTATAAAAAAGAAACCTTCAAAGCTAATTCTGGCTGACTTAAGTTTATGATTTTGAGAATTTAGATTTTAAATTTACTCTCAGCATATTCCTGGATGCCTGAGTTTGATAAATATTCTGTAGTATGTTGCTGGGAAGATTTCGAGGCTGATGCAATGAAATACCGTTGTTTTTGTGGGGTTGTTTTCTGAAGAAATTACAATCAAGCCATTGCCTTAATTTTTCAAGGACATTTTGAATGTTCCAGAAGGAAATGCCATGGCTCTGTACCTTGAGGACTGTGATTGCCTTCTAGCTTCACTTAGAATGACATAAAAATGTTTTATAATGAGTTTTTTAAAAAACCAAATCAGAATATCACAATAGCATTTTTATCCTTAAAAACCAGAAATGAAAAGGAGATTTTTAGATATAGCAAAAGAAAGTCACTTGGGTTTTGAGTGGAATACAAGAAGTGACTCAGGGAGTCAGTCTACATGTTTTATTTATTGATATTATAATTATACTTGATGTTTGCCATGCTCACAATACTGTAGATAAAATTGTCATCAAATGCTATGAAATAAGAAGATGCAATTGATGCTAATGATGGCTGTATGTGAAAATTTTATTTGAAAACTTATCAAAATCATCTTCTAAGCATTTACAAAAATGCAGACTTTCAATAAAAACAAATTTTCTTACTTCATCTTCCTTTTAACTTCATATTTAAAAACTAAGTGCTTTTGTTATGGATTGGGCTTTATTAATTGATTTTTCTCTACTATGCTACAGGTTTATTTCTCAAAAATCTTCAACATCCTTACACATCTTCCAAATTTGATTGTAGATAGATAAGAGAAAATATCTAGTGTTATCAAGTACAGCAAAATATAGTTTACAACAATTGTTTATCTTAGAGTAAGTAAAAAAGAGAATTTTGAAAGTTCTCAATGCACAGTAACAAGAAATGGTTGAGATAATGAATATACTACTTACCCTTATTTATTCATTACACAGTGGGCTGAAAAATTACATTTTATTCCATAAACACGTATAATTATTACATTAATTAAAAAGGTGTACCAGTAAAAAAAATGAAGGTACCATAGGATAATCTTCAGCATCAATGTAAACTCACTAGGTATTTTAGAAGTAAAATGAACAGAATAGCCAAAAAAATTGGTAATAGAATGAAGATAATGAAATTTATATACTTTATCACCATTAACAAGAAGTATATGGTCCTGCTTCTATTATGTAGTCAATAATGTACTGGAATGAGGAAGCTACATGTTGATTGTGGTTTGAGTCCAGGTTGAAGTTCCCATCTGATTAGCCTGAAAACATGTAGGACTGAGCTCTATGGAGGGTGCTTCTCTCTCTCTCTTGCATGAACTCTATTATGACTAATATAGATCATATTAAGTCAGTACATTCTGATATTGTTCAGCTGCTTACATGGGTATACTCAGGCTAAAAGGATATTGGAAATTATATTGAATATATAAAATGTGTTGAAATCACTTTGCCCACCTATTATTCCTACAGTGAACTATAGGAATACAGCAAGATTACGGTATAATAGATAAACCCTGCAAACAAATTAGGTTTAAAGAGAGAAGATGGACAGCACAAGCAAAAAAGACTGCATAATACTGAATTATTCCTCCTCACATATGAATGTTTCTATATATTTCTCTTGCTTTATTTTGTTCTTTATTTTTTTTCTCTTTCTTTCTCCTTCTCTCTTTCTTTCTTAATTTCCAGAGGCATGCATGCTCACCAGAGACAAAGAAAGAAGGAGACTGCATCTCCAAATGGAGGGGAGAATGCTTCTCTTTTTCCTCATCTTGTCAGGATTTGAATCACACACACGCTCACACACACACACACACACACACACACACACACACCTCTCTAGCATGTTGTGCAAACTCTGGGGCCAGGATTCAAATCATGATTAGTCATGCTATATCTGGTTCGCTTAATCACTAGGCCATGAGGCTGACTCTGTATCTCTGTTTCTCATAGAAAAAATATTCTTAATATTATCTTTAAATACTACAATTAAAGTGTTGCTATTAGACTCAAACATATCTTTGATAAATGAGAAGTGTCAATAGAACATATTTTCACCTTTTCAAGATATATATGGTACTAGATAGATTACTAGAGAGTTAATTATTTCTCTACATGGGACTTGGAATTTGTATATACAATCTGCTATACCATAGTTTAGCACAGCCTAGTCTATGGACATAAGTGATCATCTAAGAATTCAAAAATCTGTTGAGTCTTGAACTGAATCTTTTTATTTTATTATTATTATTATGTCTTTTAAAAGAAATGTTTGCTATAGGGTCTATGTGCTTGCTGGAGAGAGAAAGACAGATAGAAAGTGAGAACCCCCCCCCCCAGTGGTATGGCCACACCATAATTGCTTCTCCTCCATTCTCTGGGATATTGGGCACACATGCATACATGCCTGCTGTGTTTCAAGCCTTCGGATCCAGGACTCGAATTGCAGTCAACCACATGGGAGACCAGTGCCTTAACCACTATGCCACCAGCAGGCCTCAAAGTGAGCCTTAAATAGGAGTTAGCAACATGTTTGCATGAGGCCATCCAGGCAAAGAAACATATCATGAGCAAACACATATGTTTCAAGCAAGGGATTGACATCATAAGAATTGAAATAAAATTGATTTCCTCTGATAGCAATAAAGATAATTTAAATGAGAGGTAGAGAGTTTAGAATAATTTTATTGCAAAATAAACATAACTGTGTTTTATAACATTGAAATCAAGAATATTATCTATATCTAGAAAAGTGTTTCCAGTTGAGGTCAAATAAGAAGATGCTCTGACTTCTTGTTTCAAATTCATACTATAAATATTTTTTTCCTGGTACATTCAGTGCCATGGTTTTCAAATTCTTTTGCTTTTTGGGTTGATATTTTTATAATTTCAAATGCCTTCTGAGCACTGTGCTGGTCTAGTGTTTCTATGTGTAGTAAGGCTTTGCTGTGTCTAACAGAGAAAAACATGTGTAAATAAGCTTATTTAAAGCTTGTTGGAACGTAAGTGATAATGTTATGGGTTGTGCATTCAATGTTAACCAACAAAATATACCAAATGAGGTTTATTTACACAAAAACATACATACAACAAGGCTAGGTATTGACCAGTTGAGCATGTTGTTGGTCAGAGGCTCACAGGTACATATTGCATTGTTAGAAAATCTTTTCTACACAAAAATGTATCATGACTCTTCTGAAGACCCAATATTTCTATTTTTCTTCTATGAGAAACTATTCAGTATTTCCTAATTCCCTAATTCAGCATTCATAGTTTCTTTGTAGAACCTAACTATCAGAATGAAAATCTATGAGACACAAACACAGATATTACCACAGATGGGCATAAATTCAGTGGTAGCCCTTTAGCAATGTTCTTGGATTCTAAATACAATCTGAGCTGAAGGATAACATCACTTATTTCCAGGAATACTTTATACCCCCAAAATGAAGATATGCTCAAAGAATAACAGAAACATGTCAAGGGATAAAATAAGTTGCCTGAAGATAATTCTTATTGAGCAAATCTAAGATGATTTGAACATCAAAATAAATAATGACAACACCCTACTATGTCTTAATAATACATGAAGTTGTGAGTCTGTACAGATAAAAATAAATAAGATATAAATAAAATAACCAAAAACTAATTAAAAATTGATAAATAATAATAATTTGGGAGATCATAATGATAGCTT
Source organism: Tupaia belangeri chinensis (assembly GCF_000334495.1). Classification (NCBI taxonomy): domain Eukaryota; kingdom Metazoa; phylum Chordata; class Mammalia; order Scandentia; family Tupaiidae; genus Tupaia; species Tupaia belangeri. The sequence continues at coordinate 1,515,121 of NW_006160124.1, forward strand.
AAGTTTTCCTAAGGAATGGTATGTCGATGTCATATCGGAATATCTCCCTGCACAATAGTGACAGTAACATGGGGAAACCTGAGTCTAGTTATGAGGGAACATCCTACAAACACAGGTTGAGGGTAATCTTATAGAATGAGAAAATCATAACAAAGCAAACTTTTTTTTTAAGAGAGATTTTTGCTATAGGGTGCATGGGCTCACCATTTATAATTTCAAATGCCTTCTGAGCACTGTGCTGGTCTAGTGTTTCTATGTGTAGTAAGGCTTTGCTGTGTCTAACAGAGAAAAACATGTGTAAATAAGCTTATTTAAAGCTTGTTGGAATGTAAGTGATAATGTTATGGGTTGTGCATTCAATGTTAACCAACAAAATATACCAAATGAGGTTTATTTACACAAAAACATACATACAACAAGGCTAGGTATTGACCAGTTGAGCATGTTGTTGGTCAGAGGCTCACAGGTACATATTGCATTGTTAGAAAATCTTTTCTACACAAAAATGTATCATGACTCTTCTGAAGACCCAATATTTCTATTTTTCTTCTATGAGAAACTATTCAGTATTTCCTAATTCCCTAATTCAGCATTCATAGTTTCTTTGTAGAACCTAACTATCAGAATGAAAATCTATGAGACACAAACACAGATATTACCACAGATGGGCATAAATTCAGTGGTAGCCCTTTAGCAATGTTCTTGGATTCTAAATACAATCTGAGCTGAAGGATAACATCACTTATTTCCAGGAATACTTTATACCCCCAAAATGAAGATATGCTCAAAGAATAACAGAAACATGTCAAGGGATAAAATAAGTTGCCTGAAGATAATTCTTATTGAGCAAATCTAAGATGATTTGAACATCAAAATAAATAATGACAACACCCTACTATGTCTTAATAATACATGAAGTTGTGAGTCTGTACAGATAAAAATAAATAAGATATAAATAAAATAACCAAAAACTAATTAAAAATTGATAAATAATAATAATTTGGGAGATCATAATGATAGCTTAAGTTTTCCTAAGGAATGGTATGTCGATGTCATATCGGAATATCTCCCTGCACAATAGTGACAGTAACATGGGGAAACCTGAGTCTAGTTATGAGGGAACATCCTACAAACACAGGTTGAGGGTAATCTTATAGAATGAGAAAATCATAACAAAGCAAACTTTTTTTTTAAGAGAGATTTTTGCTATAGGGTGCATGGGCTCACCAGAGAGACAGAGAGAGATGGAAAGCCAGAAATCAGCCCCCATCCCCACCAGCAGGGATAGCCACACCACCATCCCTTCTCCTCCATTCTCCTCTTGGGATTTTGGGCATGCACATGCATGCACCTGGCTTGAGATTTAAGCCACTGGGTGTGGACTCAAACTGCTACCTAGAAGTCCAGTGATGTAACAATTACACCATCCGCTGGTCCCCGAAACAAACTATTAAAGACCTGGGAAACAAGGATAGATTAAGTAAATGCTCCAGACTGATGAAGACTGATAAAACATGAACATTTAAAGGAACATTGTTTCTTGGACAGGTATCTGAACCAGAAATGAAAAAGATACATTGATGTGGTCATTTGGAAAAGTATAAAAATGGAGTCTGAAGATTGCAAAACAGCATTGTATGAGTGATTTCCTAAATGGCCATGATTGTTTTTAGAAGGTATACATTGGAGTATTTCATAGGTGAAAAGTCAGAAAAAGACTATTCCTGCCTGCCTGTCTATCCATCCTTCTGTCTATCCACGTAAACTATAATAGAGAACAAAATTTTTTCAATCTTTTAACACTAGGGAAATGCTTGAAATAATTGTAAGTTTTCCCACAAACAAAAACAATATAGCCATGACTCTTAGTAACTTAATCAGGTCAGTATATTTAGATATAATATTACAGTAATAACTTTCAGTGCTATTTTAAGTGAAGAATGGTACTTTTCTGTGGATGTGCTTAGTTTGGCCGATTCATCACCCTATTCTTTTTGTATGATTCGCCCTCTCTGCAAAGTATATCTATGTTAATGTAAGTCAATAAAACAAATAAAGGGAATTGTGTTCTCCCTGTTTTTTATTTATCTAAGGTTTTTGTAGCACACATGCTTGCTGGTGAGGAAAGAGACAGAAAGATAGAGGGAAAGTGAGAAATCACTCCCAAGGGGAGATGGCCACACTACCATCCCTTCCCCTCCATTCTCCTTTTGGGATTTTGGGCATGCACACATAAGAGCCAGGCTTAATTGTCAAGCCACTGGATCCGAGACTTGACCCATGGTCAGCCATGTGGGAATCCATCTGCCTTAACCACCACGTCAAATGTTGGCCGCTAGTTTATCTATTTTTAAACATTAAAAAAAAAAATTAGTCAACTAAATTTTATCACAAACTTTTTTCCATAAAAGATGTGAATAAAATTGGTATACAATATATGGTTTAAGGGCAGTTTGGAGCTAGCCAAAAACTGGTATGGTCATTAAGGTGTCTAGATCCCACATGGCCAACTGTGTGGTTCAACTCCCAGATATTGTGGCTTGTAAAACACAATGGGCTTTCCCCCCATCCTTGATCCCCTATCTCTTAATATACAGGAAACAAGAAATGGAAAATTATTTGTTGACGATAACATGTATGTTGATGTGCTTGATTGAGCCATTATAGAGTGTATTCTGGATGGGAAAACTCATTTTGTATGCTGTAATGATGTATAGTGAATGAATGTAAACAAATACATTTAAATTTAAAAAAGAACATAAACACACACACACACACACACACACACACACACACACACACAAACTGGGCACATGTGTGTGCATGCCCAAAATCCTGAGAGGAGAATGGAGGAAAAGGGATTGTAACATGTCAATTCTTCTTGGAGTGCTTCCTTACTTTCTCTCTCTCTTCCTTTCTAACTCTCTGTCTCTCTGTCTAGTAAGTGCACACAACCTCTAGCAAATTAAAAATGGTTGGAGGGTAAGTTTTAAGTTCCTTTCTCCTCTTTCATAGACTAAATGCAACTTTTCCTTATATTTAAAAAAAAAGGAATTACTGGGCTTAATTTACCTTTTTTAAATTTAGTTTTGTTTCTGTGTAGAAATTTTGAAAACTCATAGACAAATGAAATGTTTTTGTTAAGATACTGTCTTAAGGTAAAATAGGATTTACTTTTTTAAATGAATATTTAATTTTATTTATCATTATTATATTTTAAAACTTGCTATAGGGCACGTGCACTCACGAGAGAGAGAGAGAGACTTTCTCTGAGAGAGAAAGTGAGAAAGCAAGCTGCCAGCAGGTCTAGGACTTAAATCACAATTGGCTATGTAGGAGTCCAGTGCTCTAATCACTATGCCACTGGCTGGCCCCAGAATTTTAAAAAGGAAATCTAGATATATTTAATTCACAAACAGTTGTTGAGTCAGCAAGTGGTGCAGAGGTTAAGATGGTTAAATCCCACATGACTGACTGTGCAGTTCAAGTCCCAGATGTGGTGGTTTAAATGTGGCATATGTACCCTACAGGATACTACTCAGTCATAAAAAGTAATGAAACCCTGATGTTTGATACAAAGTAGATTCATATGGAAGACAATGCTAAGTGAAGCAAATCAGACTATGAAAGACAGACTTCGTATGTCCCCACTCAATATACAACAATTATCTGCACTCCATGGCAGAAACTGAAAGTTTCGAAGGTGTAGTAGCAGGGAGGGCAATGGTAGATATAAGAAATGAAAGGATAGGGGTAATATGGGAGTGAATAATAGAGGGAGAGAGGAAGGAGAACAGAAGAAAAAAAGAAAAAAATGTGCAAAAAAGTATATTGTGACAAGCAGTTGGCGTAACGGCTATTTTGCTAGACTCCAATGTAGTCGACCATGGTTCAAGTCCCAGACCCGGTGGCTTGAACTCACGCAAGGCGTGTGTGTGTGCGTGCCCAAGATCCATAGAGAAGAATGAAGGAGAAGGGATTGCAGCATGGCCATCCCCCTTGGGGGGTGATTTCTCACTTTCTGTCTCTCTGTCTCTCTCTCTGTCTTTCTGGCAAATGCATGCACCCTATAGCACAATATATGTATATTTATTTGATGAAAATATGAAAAGCTATTTGCTTGTGCTGATGCATATAGTTTTTTGTCTTGACTGATATGCATGCTATTCATGCTGAAAAAGAAATGTTATACACTGTAACAATATATATGATTAAATGTAATATAAAAATAATAGATTAAAGAAGAAAAAAGAATAACACTGGGTTCATGTGTTTACATGCCCAAAATCCCAAAAGGAGAATGGAGAAGAGAATGTGGTATGGTCACCCTCCCCCGACTTCCCTACTTCAGGGGGTGTTTTCTCATGTTCCCCCCCTCTCTCTGTGCCTCTCTTTAGAGAGCACATATGCACTGCAGCATAACTAAAAGAAAAGAAAAAAAAGCAATGTTGTAAGTACATTTTCATTAAAGTTATTGACACCATTCACTAGTAAATTTACTCAACTACAATACAAACAACATGAAAACAAATTAGTCTAAAACACAAGTTTATACAAAACTTTTGTTTTCTTTTATTGAATGGTATGATAGGGGCTACATTTTTGGCATAGCAATTTTAAAATGATCATACATAGGGCAGAAGTCTGTCCTCAGTGTTTACTACTATAGTTTTTGAATATACATTAAATGAGACAGGTTACAACAGAATGATGGAGGAATGCCTTAGACGTGAAATGTCCTTAGTTCTAGAAACATAGCAGTAAATATTCCATCAGAGGCAGTCACTCATTGATACCATAAGGACAATCACTCTCATTTGTTCAGTTCAAAATGTACTACACAACTTCCTGGCTGTGATGGCCACTTTAGAAACAGTCAGAATCTTCTGAACCAGTGTAAGAAATGTTAATAATCTAAGTTATTCAGATTTTATGTTTATAATAAGACCAGGCATTGAATTAGTCAACAGGGAGCCTATTTGCTGGCACATAAATGTCAAAGAAGCATGTTGAAATTGATTAAAGAAAAGTAAAAAGAATTTATGTAGGTGATATGGAGTGTAGACCTCTTTCCACAATTCCAAACTGCCTCAATAGAAAGAGTTATATTAAAGGTGTTTTATTTTCTGCAAGCTTTCCAATGAAGAAAATACTAAGTGAAAGATTATTTCCATTTAATGTTGCTTCACATAATTCTCACTACAAAAAAAAAAAATGTGATGCATGCAGTTAACTACAATTTTTAAAAGGCTGTAAATTACAAGCCCTAGGCCTTAATAGCAACATCTGCTGGGTGAATATAGCTCTAAGTGCTGGATCTTGTTCATGGTCTCATCTTCTCTTGAGGCCTCAGTCCCAGGGGGTTATCATCTAGTTTAATTGCAGACTTTTATTTGGTGAAATTTTAAACAATTTGTCTGCAAATTTACTCCAGTAGACATTTCTATTTTCAGATGCAGAGCCTGATACATTTTGGAATTTAGGCTCCATCATTTTCATCAAGTTATTTTACCAAAAGATTAGCACATGCCAAATGATTAAATTATCAAAGGAATATAAGAAATAGTTTTTAATATTTCTAAGTGTGTTGTAGAGTGCTGATTTAAAACAAAATTATGGTTAGGCTTTACATGGTTTATTTGGAATTTCATCACTTTTCCACCTGTGCTGGGTAAAGTGTTGCCTAAAATGAGGTGAGAAACACTTGAGAGTGGAAATACTAACATTGTAAAGATTCTGTAACTTGAGATCTGCAGCCTGCCAAGAATGCTGACCAAACTTTAGTACAGCACAGCTTGTGCTACTCCAGTGAATAAAGAAAACATAAATAATAAAAGCAAAGCCAGCATTAAAAAATTCAAACAAAAATAGTTTTCAATGAGATGCAAAGTTTTCATGATCTTGGAAATGCTCTGCCAGAATGTGTTTGCTTTGTACTGCCAGTTTGCAAAAGAATTGAAAATAAATTTGCACGCTTTGCTATCTTTTGGATGCACCTAAATCAAATAAGACAATATAAGACTTCACCTTTTGGTGAAGACAGATCCTCTTGTTAGTTTTCTCAGGTTTCTCAGTTTAAAAATCACCTTTTAGTGTTGAATGAAGCTACTAATTTGGTATTTGCTCTTAAAAACAGTTGAAACGTCCAGAGGGTCATCTCGCTAATCAAATGTGTATCAAAGCTGAATAAAACATTGCCATCATCAGAAAACTGAGTGTATTGCCCCCAAATGTCACTTTTCAGTTTCAAGTGAATAACCTATTCTGATATTATATAGACTATATATTAGAATGTCTTTACAATGTATATTAGTATTGCATAGAATTCTTACATTTTGGAATTTCTGCTAACATTGAGTAGGCACTAATGAAATTGTTTTCAAACAGAGCTCTTGTATATCACCCAAGACAAGGTTGAGCTTCTATTTCTCAAAGCCCTCAAAAATGAAAACCAGATGATCTTATTTTTTATTTATTTTATATTTTGGGCTTCTGTGTGTGTGTGTGTGTGTGTGTGTGTGTGTTTCCAAGAAAAAAATGTGTGTGTGTGTGTGTGTGTGTTTACAAGAAAAAACGTTTCATCTAAAATTGGCTTAAAATTAATGGTGCAGAGACCAGCGGTTGGTGTAATTGCTATGTTGCTGGATTCCCATGTAGTCGACTATGATTCGAGTCCCGGACCCAGTGGCTTAAACACACACTAAGCGCATGTGCGAGTGTGCCCAAGATCCCAAGAGGAGAATGGAGAAGGAATTGTGGCTTGGCCATCCCCCCCAGGGGGGTAATTTCTCGCTTTCTGTCTCTCTCTGTCTTTCTGGTGAGCACAAACGCCCTATAGCAAAAACCTCTCCAAAAGAAAAAACACTTAATTGTACAGATCATAACGTGGTGTTCTTTTTTGCTAATGATGAATATTGTATTCTCCATGATTTGATTATTACAATTCATGTATGCTTTGAAAATCCATGTCATACCTTGCAAAGAGGCATCACAGTTTCAATGTAAATAATAAACTATAAAATAAAAGATGAGAAATTGAAAAAAATAAGTGTAAAATGTGTGGAATTAGACAGTAGGAAATAGTCATTCAGCTGTTGAATTTCATTTGATAAAAAATATTTTGATTTCAATCTGGAAGCAGAACCCTGAAGTTAAGATAAATAAGAATTTTTCTCCTTTTAAAATTACACTTAAAGATTATGCAGTATTTTTTGGTAACATTTTTTTTTTTTTGGAGAGATTTTCACTGTAGGGCGCGTGCGCTCGCCAGACAGACAGAGAGAGACATAGAGACAGAAAGCGAGAAATCACCCCCCAGAGGGGATGGTCACGCCGCAATCCCTTCTCCTCCATTCTCCTCTCGGGATCTTGGGCACGCACGCACACGCGCCCGGCGTGAGTTTTAAGCCACCGGGTCCGGGACACGAACCGCGGTCGACTACGTGGGAGTCCAGCGACATAGCCATTACGCTAACTGCTGGTTCCCTTCTTGGTAACATTTTGATGCATGTCTTCAAGACTGTCTTGGGAAACAAATCAGAAAATGAAGGCATTCATGAAGTGAAAAATTATCCTAACCAGTCGAAGTTATAAATATAACATTTGGTTGCTGACTATCAGTTTTATGGTTCTTTCTTTAATACATATGTAAGCTATTATATTAATAGATAACATCAATAAGCCAGGTTTTACAGTTTTTAAATATTGCTAAAGGTGAACTGGGATTCAGTTAAAAAATGGAAAGCCTAATTTAAATATTTCAAAATTACATATAGTTTGAGGAAGTTGTGTAGATCATCTCATTACCCTAGCAGAGTCTCTTTTTTTTTCTTTTCTCTTTCCTTCTTCTCTCTTTCCATTGGACTTCTCTCTTAGTCCATTGTCCATTACATATAATAAATACCAAAGAGGAAAGCAGACAATTTTACAGCTAATATATCACAAAATAAATGTGTGGGTAACCAAGACACTCAGATTCAAAAAATACAATGTCTAGCACACCTCTCAGACCTCTCAAGTACTACTCTCATCCAATTTAATATTACTCCCATGTTGATGTTTATAGTTAATTACTTCCTAATCCCTCAATATCATTGTTTAGTTTTCTGTATCATTATCTATAGATGGAATCATATAGGATGTATACTATTTGTTTGACTTCTTTCATTCAAACTCACGTTTGTGAAATTTGTGTTGTTGAGTGCAGCTGCAGTTTCTTGCTTTTTAATGATATATTCTAAAAATAAAACCTAGTTTATCCATCCAACTGTCAAGAGTAATTTGGGTTGTGTCTAATTTTTGATGAACATATAATGAACTTTTGAGTAATTTGGAGCTTGACACTTGCACATTGTTCTGCTGGATAGAAAACCATGGGTGGGCTGACCGCATGGTGCAGTGGTAATTCACTGCTCAAGAGAAGTTGGATCTTACATAGAAACCCTAGTTCAATTTGAATCACTGCATCATCAACCTGAAACACGCTGGACATGGGTACATGTGTGTGGCCACGTGCCCAAGATCTGATGAGATGGAGGGCTGGAGGAGAGGGACTGTGAAACCACCAGACCCTCTGGAGGGTGCTCATCTCAGAAAGACATTTCCCTTTTTCTATCTTTCTCAAATGGGCACACATGCACTCTGTCATTCATAAAAGAAACCAAACAACAAACAAAAACACCATGCTGGGAAATTATTGGGTGTTAAATTCAATTTTAGAATATAAAGTATTTTTTTCCAAAATTGTTGAATTTATCAACACTAATGTTTGATACTTCTCTTTACAATGCATTTTTGCCAACATTTGGTATGGTTAGATTCTGGTGTGTGTTGGCTTTTGTATCTCATTGAAGTTTTAATTTGCATTTCTCTAATAGCTAACAGCATTTAGCACTTTCTACCTGTTTAATAACCATTTGAACATCTCTATTTTGTAGTACCTATTCAAGTCTTTTGCTCACATTTCTAACGGGTTTTAGCCTGTTGTTATTTATAATAGATTACTTTATTATTATCAGATATTCAAGGCACAAGCTTTCACAGTTGTTGCATAGGTGTTTAAGTTTGTTTTAATTTGGAACATGGCCTGGTCATTCTGCCAATGGTTTATTTTTATGTAGAGTTGTGAGGTAGATGAATTAAACCATATATACCTTTAAGTTCAGTGCTTATTTTTAGTGTCCTGTTTAAGAAAACTTGCTGACAATGAGGCCATAAAAATATTCTTTATGATACATTATCTTCTAAAAATGTATTATTTTATATATTGATCTACAGGAAATCTGTAATTTATTTTTGTGTATCATATAAGGTAGACATATATCATTTTCTTCTATAAGATTATCCAATTGACCTGGCACCATTTACTAAAATGGACTATATTTTCCTAGTGCTTTTTTTTTTTTAATTGTTTGATGGGACACAGGTGCTTACCCCATGAGAGAGAAAATTAGAAAATGAGCAACAAAGCATGGAGGGTTGGGGGATAGTCACACTGCACTCTCTTTTCCTCCATTTTGGGATTTGGGGCACACTTTCTCACATGCCCAGTGTGTTTTCCAGGTCACTGGGTCCAGAATTCTAACATCACAGTCGGCCATGTGGGATCTGGCCCCCTTAACCAGCATGCTACTGGCTGACTCTTCTCAAAGTTTTTGAATGCCACCTTTTCCTAAATCAGGTCCTAAATCTGTTTAATTAGTCCTTACTCAGTTTCAATAGTTCACTCCTTTCTTTCTCTCTTTTGACCAATAATGTACAGTATTGATGACTGGATGTTTATCAAAATCTTTGATATTCAGTAGAAAAAAAATCATTACCTATTATTTACTCTTGGCCTTGGAATCTTCATATGTATTTAAAATTATTTGTAAAGGTCTACATAAAAAAATACTAAAAATTTTGAACTCTGATTGTAATTATATCAAACCTAGAGAGTAATTAAGTATTATTTGACTTTAAAATGTTGTATGATGCTTACATATCAAGGTTATGCAGACCTCATCAAAATTTTATTTCCTGTAATAGTCTACATAAGATTAACATTGCTCATTCACCCATATGGTCACTGAATTCAGTTTCCTGTGTATTTTAGGATTATATTTCTTTAATAGTTATAGGAATATTTGATTTAAAACTTTTTTTGTCCATTTTCACAATATGCATTTTTTTGGGGAGGGAGAGGTTTTTGTTATAGGGTGCGTGCGCTCGCCACAAAGAGAGAGACAGAGAGATAGAAAGTGAGAAATCACCCCCCAGGGAGGTTGGCCATGCCACAGTCCCTTCTCCTCCATTCTCCTCTAGGGATTTTGGCCATGCACACACACATGTCCGGCGTGAGTTTAAGCGACTGGGTCCGAGACTCGAACTACAGTCGACTACGTGGGAGTTCAGCGACATAGCCATTATGCTAACTGCTGGTCCCACAAGATGCATTTTTATAGGAATTTATACATTAAATTTTTGATAATTATGGCATTGTTATTTATAACAGTTTCTCATAATTTTTAAAATATATGCAGAGTATATGCAGCAATAATGTCTTTTAAATTGTTTGACAATTAAATCTATTGTAGTAGTTTTATTTTCCTCATTAACTTTATTTAAAAAGTTGTATAATCAACTTTTTCATTTGTATTTTTCTTTATTTAGGATATAGTGCATATCTGTGTATGAGAGAGAAAGAAGGACCATTCACAGGGTCTGATCATTCTGTGATTCCCTTATTCCAATCCTCAGCCCATCAGATTCTGGGCTTTTGGGATCTATGCCCAGCATATTTCAGGTGAACAGGACTAGAGATTCAAACCATGGTTGCCATGTAAGATCCACATTCTCTTGAACAGCACATTCCCACTGTACCATGAAACCAGTCCTGAAAAAAACAATTTTTAAATTGATCTTGTGCATTGTCCTTTTTTAATTTTTTAATTTTAATTTTTATGTACATTCAATCACATTATTTAGCTTACAAAGTGAACATTTTAATATGTGAACATTTCTCCCCAGTTGATCAAAATATCTTCAACCAATAACACCACACATTGCCATCACGTCAATGCTCTGCCTCCGTATCCTTCCTCCAATGTCCTTCCTTAGGTCCCGCTTCTTCACACACAGCACATCTGGCACTAACCCCCAACTCTTGTGTTTGTACAACCTTACATCAATCAGTTTCAGTCAAAGAGTGCAGACATTTGGTGTACATTAAGTGGGGACATACAATGTCTCTCCTTCATAGACTGGCTTCATTCACTCAGAAGTAAATCTTCCATATTCTTCCACTTTCTGTCAAAAGCCAAGGGGTTTTTTATGGCTGAATAGTATTCCATACAGTATATGTGCCACCATTTTTCAATACATTTATCTGTATGGGGATGTTTGGGTTGGTTCCATGTCTTAGCAATCATGAGTAGTGCCACAATAAACATTGATGTGCAAGCACTTTTCCAATGAAGAATTCTTCTGTCCTTTGGGTAGATACTGAGGAGTGGGATTGCTGCATCATACGGTAGTTATATTTGTAGATTTTTGAGAAATCTCCAAATTGTTCTCCACAGTGACTGGACTAATTTACATTCGACCACAGTGTAAAAGAGTTCCCTTTTCATCACACACCACCAACACTTATCATTTTTTTTTTTTAATCTTAGACATTCTGACTGAGGTTGAGTGGTACCTCATTGTTGTTCTGATCTGCATTTCCCTTACAACGAGGGATATTGAAAATTATTTCATATGCCTTTTGGCTATTCGTATGTCATCTTTAGAGAGTGTTTTTTTCAACTCCTTCTCCCATCTTTTAATAGGATTGATCATCTTTTTTCCAAACAGCTTCTTTAGTTCCTTGTGTATTCTGGTTATCAATCCTTATCTGATGCATAATTTACAAAAATATTTTCCCATTCTGAGGGCTGTCAATTCACTCTAATTAGTGTGTCTTTTGCCATGCAGAAACTTCTTAGTCTTATGTAGTCCAATCTGTCTATTTTAGGGATGATCGACTGTGCTTTGAGGGTCTTATTTAAGAAGTCTTTCCATATACCAATGTCTCCCAGAGTTTCCCCAGTGTTTTCCAGGAGCAGCTTTATAGTTGGAGGTCTTAGATTTAGATCCTTGATCCACCTTGACTTGATTTTTGTCAAAGGTGAGAGGTAGGGATTCCGATTCATCTTTCTGCAAGTGGAAATCCAGTTTTTCCAGCACCACTTTCTGAAGAGGCTTTCCTTTTCCCACTAGATTGAGTGGTACCCCTTGTCAAAAATCAGTTGACTGTATGTTTGGGAATTTTTTTCTGGGGAAACTATTCTGTTCCATTGGTCCACATATCTGTTTCTTTGCCAGCACCATGCTGTTTTGATTACCACAGCTTTGTAGTATATTTTTGGGTCAGAGAGTGAGATGCCGCCCACTCCATGCTTCTTATGTAGAATTGCATTGGCAAGACCAGGCGGACTGAGGCTGCAGGCCCGACCCTTCTGAATCTTCATGCACCCCCCACCGTTACTTCTCATTGGAACCCAGCTTGGTTGTCTGGGACTTTAAGGCAAACTCCCACCCAATCAACCCCACCTGCAACCCGGATCGAGCCAGCCAGCAGTTCTGGACACAAGGCAGACTGAGGCTGCAGGCCAGACCAACCTGGTCCTGTCATTCATCCTCTGACCCTTTCCCACTAGCCTTTGGACTCTGAATTTTGGTGATTTGAATAGCGTGCCGTGCGATTTCCTTTTTTGTTTTGTTTTTCTTCACTCTTGAGGTGTTGCTTATTAGATCAGTTGGAGGCTCACCACTCCTTAGAAACAGGGAGGACTTTGGGCTATCCAGGGCTAGTGGCAACAGTTAATGGTAATTGTGAGCAACAGATAGGCCAACCATAAGAGAAATCATAAATTTTCTTATCCTATACAACTTTTAACACTCAGAGTTACCTTAAATAAGTTAGGAAGAAACATATAGATTACCTGATGACTAGGAACAATCGCAGAGGCTCAAGAAATATGAGCAATCAACAAAAGGCCTCTCCCTCAAGGAAAATCATCCAGCCTACATCACCACAGTCAATACAATGGATGTCGTGGACATGTCTGATAAGGAATTCAGAATATTTGTAGTGATCAAACTAACTGATATGGAAGAGAAAAGAGACAAGGAGCTCCAGGAGATGAAGAAGTCCCTTCATGACTTGAAAGAAGAAATGGATACCTTAAACAAGAACCAGATGGAAATTCTAGGATTGAAGAATATGATATAGGAAATCAAAACCTCCCTTAAAAGTATTAAAAGTAGGTTAGACTAGGCAGATGATCAAATCTCTAACATAGAAGACAAAACATCTGACCTAGAAAAAAGTATCAAGAAGATTGAGAAAACAACCATGAAAAATGAGGATAATATATGAGGAATACTGGATACCATCAAGCGCCCCAACATCCAGATAATTGGTATTCCAGAAGAGGAAGAAAATAATAAGGGCCTAGATAATTTATTCCATGAAATCCTGGAAGAAAACTTTCCAAATCTAGAAAGGCGTTCAAATATCCAGACTCAAGAAATACATAGGACCCCGAGTAGAATCAACCCAAGAAGATCCTCTCAAAGTCACATCATAGCCAGACTGACAAAAACAACAGACAAAGACAAGATACTAAAGTTGGCAAGAGGGAAATACCAAGTTACTTACAAAGGTCACCCCATCAGGCTAACATTGGATCTCTCAGTGGAAACAATGCAGGCAAGGAAAGAATGGGGAAGCATAGTCAAAGTGTTGAGTGAAAAACAATTTCAACCAAGGATACTATACCCGGCAACATTATCTTTCATATGGGAAAAAAAATTAAAAAATTCTCAAACAAACAAAATTTGAAGGAATTTACCAACTCCAGACCAGCTCTTCAAGAGGTTCTGAAGGGAGTACTATACCAGGAAAACTAAAAAATCAGAGACAGTTATATGAGAACAAAAAGCAACCAGAAAATGGCTCACTCAATGATAGGATCAGGATAAATTAATCTACGTGTTTAATGCAATTCCAATCAAAATACCAGAAATATTCTTCACAGATATAGAAAAGACAATCATAGAATTTGTCTGGAATCATAAAAGACCTTGTATTGCAAAAGCAATCCTGCGCAAGAAGAATGGAGTAGGAGGCATATCATTCCCTGATCCCAAGATATACT
>NW_006160124.1:1529444-1538707 GCF_000334495.1 Tupaia belangeri chinensis
TTGGGAAAAGGAAAACCTCTTTAGTAAATGGTGCTGGAAAAACTGGGTATCCACCTGCAGAAAGATGAAACTGAATCCCCATCTTTCACCATTAACAACAATCAACTCAAAATGGATCAAAGATCTGAACCTAAGACCTCAAGAAATAAAACTACTGGTGGAAAATGCTGGGGAAACTCTGGGAGACATTGGAGTAGGCAAAGACTTCTTAAACAAGACTACTAAAGCACAGGCAATAATCCCTAAAATAGACAAGTGGGACTATACCAGACTAAGAAGTGTCTGCACAGCAAAGGGCACAGTAACAAGCGTGAACCGACATCCCTCAGAATGGGAAGATATTTTTGTTAAATATGCCTCAGACAAGGGACTGATAACCAGAATACACAGGGAACTCAAGTGCCTTATGCTAAGAAAAATTATTAACCAAATTAAAATTTAGGAAAATGAGATGAACAAAACTCTCTCTAAGGGTAACATACGAACAGCCAAAACGCATATGAGGAAATGCTCAACATCCCTCATCTTAAGGGAGATGCAGATAAAAATCACAATGAGATACCACCTAACCCCTGTCAGAATGGCAAAGGTTAAGAATATAAAAAGTGGTAAGTGTTGGCGGGGATGTGGTGAAAAGGGAACCCTCCTACACTGTTGGTGGGAATGTAAACAGGTTCAGCCACTGTAAAAAACAATATGGAGGTTCCTCAAAGATCTACAAATAGAACTATGATTTGATCCATTAATCCCACTTCTGGGTATCTACCCAAAGGACAGGAGAATGCTCCATCGGAAAAGTGCTTGCACATCAATGTTTATTGCAGCATTATTCATGGTTGCAAAGACATGGAACCAACCTAAATGTCCACAAATGATGAATGGATTGGAAAAGTGTGGAATACATACTCTATGGAATATTACTCAGCCACAGAAAGTAACAAGACCCTGGCATTTGACAGAAAGTGGTAAGATACGGAGGATCTATTGCAGAGTGAAGTAAGCCAGGCTATGAAAGAAAGATACTGTATGTATCCACTTAACATATACTGAATATCCACACTCTGTAGTAGAGAGCAAAATATTGGAGGACATAAAAGCAGTGAAAGTACTTAACAAGAATAAGACAGTAGGGAATGGAGGGGTGAAGAGAAGAGGATAGAGAAAGATAGCAAGAGAACAAATAGAGAGGCAGGATGTTAGTGGGAAACAGATGTGGCTTATTACCTGTTGATGATGACATGTATAGTATTCTCAACTGGATTGGACTGAGAAATATTTCATAATGGGTAAAGTCTTTTTACAGGCAAAATGAGAAATAGTGATTGACTGTTTTAAAAAATAATTAGAATAATAATAATAATTGAGAAAAACATTGAAAAGATATTGAATGATGAAGTGGGAAGATTAATGTCTCTGTATAGACTGACATGCATGGCATTCCCTTTTGAAAAAGCAATGTAATACACTGTAAAGTTATATGTAATCCAATGTAATATACAGAAGATTATGATCATAATAAAAATAAATAAATAAGAATAAATAAAAAAGAGCAGGTCTGGTGATGGCAAATTCTTTTAGGTTTTTGTTTGTCTGAGAAGATTTTAATCTTTTTTTTTTTTCCCATATGAAGGATAATCTTGCAGGATATAAGTCTTGGTTGAAATTGTTTCTCTCTTAATACTTTCAATACGTCTTCCCATTCTTTCCCTGCGTGTATTGTTTCCATTGAGAGGTCTGGTGTTAGCCTGATGGGATAGCCTTTGTATGTCACTTCTTGTTTCTCTATTGCCATTTTTGGTATCATGTCTTTATCTGTGGTCTTGGATAGTCTGGCTAAGTTGTGCCTTGGGGAAGATCTTCTGGGGTTGATTCTATTTGGGGTCCTTTGTATTACTTGGGTCTGGATGGTTGAGTGCCTCTCTAGACTTGGGGAATTTTCTTCCAGGATTTCATGGAATAGATTTTCCATGCCATTATTAGTTTCTTCACCTCCTGGGATGCCAATTATTCTGAAGTTTGGGCATCTAATGGAGTCTAGTATTGCTCATGTATTATCCCCATGTTTTGTTGTTGTTGTTATTTTCTCAATCTTTTTGGTGTTTTTTTTTTTCTACGTCAGAGGATTTATCTTCTACATCAGAGATTCAGTCTTCAGCATGGTCTAATTGACTTTTAATACTTTCATGAGAGTTTTTTATTTCCTGTATTATAGACTTTATCTCTAATAGTTCCTCCTGATTCTTTCTCAGAGTGTCCATTTCTTCTTTCATGTCCTGGAAGGACTTCCTAATCTCCTGTAGTTCATTATATCTTTTCTGTTCCAACTCATAGAATATGATAAACATGAATGTTTGAAAGTCTTTGTCTGACATTTTGGTAACATCCTCCATGTTTATAAGAGATGGAGGGGAGTTACCATTTTCCTTCGATGGAGACATAGTTCCTTGTTTATTAAGACCTGAGGCTCTTCTACTTCTAGCCATTGGAAGTTGTATTTGCTTTTGAATACCTCTTATGGGAACGTTTTTCCGACTAGGAATGAGTGTGTTTCCTTTTTGCTCTGAATTGATGTTTGCTGAAGTCTCTCTTCTGTTGTTTTTACCAATGTGGTCTCAAGAGGGGTACTCTACTAAGGTGTATGAAAAGCAGTATCTCCAAGGTGGTGAGTTGTTGGGCTGGGGTCCCGGAAGTGAGGCGGGAGGACAGGGGTGTCCCTGCCTCAATGTCCCTTGCTGGCCGGAGGCCTGGGGCTGGGTCTGTCGCCTGCTGCAGGGACAGGACCTGTGCATTGTTTCAACATCATTAAATGACATTTATATCTTAAGTTTTCTATTTTAATCTTTGTTGAAGTTGATTTTTTTCCTAAGAGGTGAATGTTTAGCTTATTTTCAGTATTTATTATTTTCTAATATATGAATGTAAAGTTATAAACTTCTAAGTCTGACTACATTTTACAAGTTATGAAATATATTATTTTTCATTACCAATTTAAAAAAAAGCAAATTAATAAACCAGACAAAAATGTGATCAAACATAGTTTCTACTAAAACATTGGTCAAATGATAAAATCTTTGCCAAACTGATTATAAAAATGATAAACTAAAATCAACACCATTTTAAACTGAGAAATATTATATTTTAATTTAATGTACTTTATAATTTATACAAATTTAATACTAATAAATTTTAAAGTGCAAATATAAAATAGATCATTTCAGGTCAAAATATAAATTTTCTAGTTGAAAAATTAGAAAACTGTTTATTTCAATACCTTATAATAAGGATATGAAATATAGTATAATATAATAAGGATAAAATAAAGACAAAGATAAAAAGATACGCAAATACAAAAACATTTACTAAAACTGTGTAAAGAGAAATCTTTAAGAGACACAAAGAATAAGTTATCAGAAAACTCAAGAGAAAAAAGTTAGAATGCTATTTACTTTTTAGGGAATGTACACCTTACTATAAGGGAATTCCTATGAAGAACATATGGTGCTTTTTTACATATCCAAATTAGACTTCCATTAACATTTTGCTTGTGTGGTGTGTCCCAGAATGGGAACTTAACATGTTTGAAATTGGAGCTAGTTCGATTTTTAAGCAGTACTCGTTTGACAGTTTTTATAAGAAATCTTCCTGGAAGCCCACACATAGAGAAAAGCATATTGATTTCCTAGGCTCAATAGGCAGTGCAAGAAATGACAGTGATTTATTTATGAAACTCCTGGAGGGATGCAACCTAGCTCTAGACAGAAGTCAATGCTGTCAACCAAGGAGGACAGATTATCACAATGTGTTTAGCAAATGATCATGAGGACTAAAGGCAAACATGCCCTGAAGGTGAGGGAGTAGTGGAAGCCTGACTGGGAAGAATTTGTCCAAGACTATGAACAGTTCAGCTTGAATGTCTATGGACATCAAAAATATTGACCAGTGTAAGTCATTGTTAAAAGTTCTTTTCTCCTGAAGAATAGTAATCACGTTACAATTAGTTTTGAACTTTAACAATGTAATGGCTGAGAAAAAGAAAAAGCCTGTGCTTTTAATACAGTTTTAGGGAAAAAAAAAACATCCTAAGAAAAACATGTACTGTTTTAATCTTGAGAAATATTAATTCCCTATTGAATATTATAATAAAATTTCTGTCATGTAGTTTTAATGATTGAGTCACTGAAACAGAGGTCTTGGGCATTTCTTGCTGAGTTGAAGTAATTGGGTAGCCTGGGAATATGGTCATAGAAACGACAAGCAATTTTTCTGGAAAATCATAATACAAATTTCAGCCAATTATGCCCATGATACTTGACTCTATTTTACAAATCAAAAATCAAATCTCAGATTGCCGCAAGTTTCCAGTATTCACAGACACTATTCTGTCACATCAAATGGAGAGAAAATGTATCTTCTGTAATTATGTAGAAATTTGCATTAAATGCTCCTTAAGTAAATTAAAAGAAATATTCTTTACAGGTAATCTGAATATTCTAAAATATATCTATACACTCTGTTAAAATGAAAATTTTGTTCTTCAGAATACAGAATCACTAGTCACCATGAAATAATGTACTTTTCCAGATTTTAATGAGGTAGGTTTGTATTCAAAAAACATCCCACAGTTATGAGGAATCGTAGACAAAAATTGTGCCAAATACTGCCGTTCTTAATTAATGAAGTTTAACAGACAACAGGAAAGAAATGGAAAGGTATCAAGGTAAGGACAGTTTCAAGTCATAAATAAATTAGACCAGTGACCTTCAGGTGTCTGTTGTTGTTGATGGGGATGCTTGCTTTTCTTTAGCTGCAAAGCTCTTAATTCAATGAAATCTTTGGTAAGCCAATTTATCACATAGATAAAAGCAGAGCTGCTCTGGATAAAGCAAGTCTGGGTCTCTCAGGTGTTTCATGCACCTGAGGCTAAACACTGTCCCCATAGGCTGAATCATTGTCTGAATTAGATGGAGGCACAGGGTTTTTTGTTGTTGTTGTTTGTTTGTTTGTTTTTCTTTCTTCAACACCACTTTTCAATTAACCTTTGTTACTGGCATAAATAATGACAATTTCTTTGATTATGACTATACACTTGTTTAAATGCAAGTGTCATTGAGGGGGCAATGAATTCCATCCACTATCTGTTTCTAACACCCTAAAATATGTTGTTATTTACGTCCTTTTTTAAGACAAAAAAGCAGATGATAAAACAGATATTACTAAGAATAAAACATATAGGGGAATTTTAGGATAATTATGTAAACTTTCAGCTACCTCACTATTGTTATAAGATGTAGGTCTCTGTTACATGAAAGCAATTTTAACTAAAGGGTATTCTAGAAACACAATCTATAGGTTATCAGATTCAGAAGAGTCATAGGATGAGAAATTGGAGTCAAGATATTTTGGCCCAAAGAAAAGAGAATTAGGATTAAATCTGATTGGTAAGCATGAAAATTTTGGTAAGTTAAAAGATTGGAGAGTGAGCAACTATGCAGCTGTTGGGAGACAATTCTCCATGGATTTTTGTGCTTCTACACATCCTATAAAGAGACAGCATTTATTCTGGACTACGTTTTCAAGGATTTTGTATAACAGCCTAGAAAGAGAGAATAGTCTCTCCTTCCAAGGCAAAGACAAATTTGTTTCTTTACTAGACTGATAAAGATAATGTCTCCTTCTGGGAGAAATTTAGAACAGATTTTTCAGCAGTCTTTTTATAAAATTGGTAGTTTCCTAACCATTCCTACCCATATATGTTGCTTGCTAGTCATGAGTGATAAAATCTTTCATCTCTGGCCCAGGAGTCTTGTATATTCTGCCAGCATCTGTAATATCAAGGCAGGCTAAATTGGTAGCTTGCAAGAAGTGTAAAATGAAAAATCTTTCTACAGTCTTTACAGCAGTGTGTACACTAAAGGTCAAGGACTAAAAGTATGACACCTGGTACAGAATGCAATAGGACTCATGCTAGCCAAGAATTGAAATGAAAATTCTAAAGTAGAATCAAAGGAAAAAAATATATATATCAGTTCCCCCAAATCTAAAAAGAAAAAAAGAAAAAAAAGAAAAAACAGAAAAAACAAAACAAAACAAAACAAAAAAACCCTAGAGATTAGAAAAGAGGCAAATGTTCACCAAGGGTTTTCTTTGTGTCCCGAACATGACTATCAGCCTTGAAGCCACCTGGTCTAGTATTTTCACATTCTTTTTTTTTTTTTTTTCTGGAGAGGTTTTTGCTATAAGGCACATGTGCTCACCAGAAAGACAGAGAGAGACAGAGAGACAGAAAGAAAGAAATCACCCCATCACCTCTTCCCCCCAGGAGGGATGACCACGCTGCAATCTCTTCTCCTCCATTCTCCTCTCGGGATCTTAGGCACGTATGTACAAGTACCCGGTGTGAGTTTCAGCCACCGGGTCCAGAACTTGAACCTTGTTCAACTACATGGAAGCCCAGCAACATAGCCATTACACTCACTGCTGTTCCCTAGTATTTTCACATTCTTTAGCATCGCTTCTGTAGGTCATTATGAATAAACCAGAATTCTCATACCATTCACCTTGCCTTTGTTCTAGTGCCTATATGACTCCTCTCTGCCTTTCCCTATCTCTCTCTTCTTGTACACACTACCTATTCTCTACTTTATAGTTTTTCCCTGAATACTCATCATCATTTGACATATTATCTATGTATTGCATTCCCTCTTTGTTTGGTCTCTTTCAGTACAGTATAAACTTTGTAATGGTAGAGATTTTTGTATCTTCTATTCATGTATTAATCTTCACTTCACATAAGAGGTTCTATTATAGCATTGTATAAGTAATACATATTCTTTTATAGCATTGTATAAGTAACTCATGTTAGTCAAACAAATGAATAGGTATATGAATAAATGAACAAGAATGGAAGGTTGTGGTTAAGGACTTCTATTTATTTCAAGCCTTTCAATTCCTTTCTCCCTTCTTTGCTAGATCTCTTTTCTTTGAATAAATTGCTCTCTGTCTCCTTCTCTCTTTTTAATTGTTCAGAGAGTGTGTGTGCTCACTGAAGAGAAATAGAGAGAAAGAAAGAGGAACAGCAAAAAAGCATCCTCATGGACCATGGTCACAACATGATTCTTTCTCCTCCTTTTCTGCCTCTTAGGAATGTTGGGCACACACATACATGCACCTGGCGTATTTCTCAGGCCACTCAATCCAGGACACAAACCACCATGTGAGATTCAGTCATCTCAACCACCAGGTCATGGCCTAGATCTTAATATCTTTTAATTCAATTCCAGAAAAGTTGACCAACAGGACTTGTTTTCAAATGTAGTAAGTAGCAATGGAATGCTCCTTTTGCTCTCTTCACTTGCCAAACACCTTCCTCACTTTCCAAAATCTGCAAAATGCTCATAGAATTAAAAGGAAATATGCTTCTATTGAGGCTTATACATTTGAAACTAATGATCAGATCATCTTTGGTGGGTAATATCAATACATAGAAAAGAAAAAAGGTTTTTGATGCCTGGCTCACTTGCATGACATTTACAAGGGTTAATGATTTTCATCAAGGAAACTTAGTTTGCTTTCAGAATAGAAATGTAAGCAGATGCTTAACATATAGGTTTTATTGCATATATATACATATATATACATGTATATATGTATATATTTTATTGAATATTTATTTTAATTTTAAAATTTTTTATTTAATATTTATATATTTAATACATATTTAAAAAAATATTGTCAGAAGGTACACGTACTAGCCAGAGAGAGACAATGAAAGGGAAAATGAAACCATCCTTTAATGGAAATGGCCAGGCTGCAATCCCTTTTCCTTCACTCTCTGGAATTTTGGTCATGCACACTCAGCATGATTTTCAAACCACCCCGTCTAGGCCTCCGACCATGGTTGGCCATGTGGGAATTTAGCACCTTAATTGCCATGCCACCTACTGGCCCCATAGGTTTTAATTTTTAACTGTAAAAAAAAATAGATATAATTCATACCTCTCTTCAATTTTCACATTTAAAAATTCACTAGTATAATATTGTAAACAGTTTTGATAAGAATGTTACCTTTTTAGTCATGGACTGCCCATAAGAATGACTAACACTATTCTCAGTCTTCCAAATGAGTGGGACTTATTCGTATTCTCATAAAATATTATAAATAAATGGTATCGATACATTTGGGACATCTAATGCTTCTTGATTTTATTTCCTACTGTTTAATTATGATGCATTCTATGTCTCAGAATTTAATCAATACCATGCATGAAATTCTGTATACTCATGACTTAGATCCACATATACATTTTACCAACTGATAGAACCCAGAGTTAATCCAAAGCAACTTAAATTTTGATTTAGTTTTTCTTGAAAATAAAACCATCATTTTCTCTAGGTGGTAATTGTTTATGATTTCTCTACACTGGTTGCATTCAATAATTGATATGCTTAATTCAATGATGAGAAAAACAAAATGAAATTTTAAAATTGTTCAAACTACCTAGCAGAAATTAACGTAGAGATATCACTATATAAAATTGCAATAGATGAGCTAGAATTCCAGATTTAATTTTATTTTGTTTTAATTTGTAGGAAAGAATATTTTTATGGACTTCTTATGTGTATATAATATAACTTGACTATCAGAAAACTCTGAAATACCTATTACCCTAAGAATATTTTGGGGATATGATTTGAATATGTTCCCTGGAAATTCATGTGTTGGAACTTGATTGTACTGTAAAGGTATTAACTGAAAATTCAGTTCTTTCATGTGTCCCAGGGTGATGTCAGTGGGTGGTGACTGGTTCATGGTGATTGCATCGTGGAGACAAGTCTCATAAATAGACTAATATGTCTCACAAGAACCAAAGAGTCCAAGCTATTATGAGGAGAAGTTAGTTTTTATGAGATCTGGTTATTATGAGGACAAATCATTTAGAAGACCACCCTCCTCTGCATGTGCTTGTCATCCTCTGTGCTGGTGTACATATTGTATGTAGGCTTAGGACTTTGGATTTGGCAGCCACCAAAATCATGAGTTTATAAATAAACTGTTATCTTTATAAATCACTCAGGTTCACGTATTTTCTGTTAGCAATAGAAAAAAAAATGAGGGAAGACACTTGGTTTTATTATTTTTCTTTCCTTCAAAAAGGTAATTATTCAACTGTTATGTAACTCATTTGATTATCAGACTATCAAAGTAGACTTTAAAAACCTTGTCATTAGCAATTATATTTTTCTCAAATATTAATTTAATATTT
>NW_006160124.1:1539673-1551843 GCF_000334495.1 Tupaia belangeri chinensis
AATAGACTTTAAAAACCTTGTCAATAGCAATTATATTGTTCTCAAATATTAATTTAATATTTTCAATGATATATATATATATATATATATATACGCAATCATAAAGTACTGTTTATGATGGTTAATGATTAACAGTCTAAATATACATAAAAGAATTAAATAATTCCAAAGGCTCAGAAAGAAATATGAGACCAGTATTAACATACTTTTATTCTTTAAGAAACAGCAAATAATTCCTGCAAGTGGTGAACTACTCTAATTTAACCACCTTAAATGGAAATTCTGGCTAAAATCCAGAAATAAGCACCTGTATTTATATGTGGCTTTATCTTAGCACAGATGATCAAAAAGAAGAAACAAAAAAAAAGCTTATATTCCATTCAAAGGCAAACCTATATTTGCACTATTTTTATACCTTTGGAGCCAACAATTAAATGATGGAAATAACAGAGTGAGTCCACATGGGTGGAGATTGGTTTCGACATCAGCAGTTGAACATCAAGTACATAGTTTTGCTGATAGGAGGTTAAAATTAGCAACTGAAATTAGCGAGAGAGAAAGTATTTTGTTCAATAAGTTGACCTTAAATTCCTTAAATGTCATGGCATAGTTTTAGAATTATCCAAAAGAAGCATTCCTATCATACCTCCTTCTCTCCCATCCCCTACCTATTTTCATTTTACATTCATGGTTATAGGAAGGTGAAAAAGAACCCAGAATATTATCTTGAAGTTATTGAAAATGTTTATTTATATTTATAAGAGAAATAAGTGTATTAGAGTACAATCTTATTAAAAATGTTAGGGCTGAGATCAGTGTGTGGCACATTGGTTAAAGTGTAGGACTCTCATATGATTGACCACAGTTTGAGTCCTGGACCTGGAGGCTAGAAACTCATGCTGTCATGTGTGTGTGTGTTTGTGTGTGTGTGTGTGTGTGTGTGTGTGTGCCCCAAATCCTGAGAGGAGAATGGAGGAGAAGGGATTACAACATGGTCATCCCCCTATTTCCCTGGAGGGTAATTTATTGCTTTCTTTCTGTCTTTCTCTGTCTCTCCAGTGAGTGCACATGCCCTGTAGCAAAAAATCTCTGAAAAATAAAAAAGGCTTTAGAATTCAGACATATTTGTATATTTCCATTAGTTTCTAGAGCTTTGGATATTTCAAACATTTGAAGAGAGATGTAACCTTTCCCTAGAGAAAAAATTATAGGAACATCAAAATACTCCCACATTCAAGCCCACGTTATTAGACTCACACACTAAACATACACATGTACACACACATATTCACACATTTGCATATGATCAGACTTACACTCATTTATAAAATCTTGTGCCCATTTGTAATTTTTTATATACGTTTTCAGTGAGATTCATGGACATCCTTTTTTTGCCTATAGAAACAGAGTAAGAATTTGTAATCCAACCAAGATTGGTAAATATGCCTCTTAGCCCAAATTCAGCCCACTTCCTGTTTCATAATGCAATTGTATTGGAATACAGCCATACTCAGTTGTTCATGTCTTGTTTATGACTGTTTTCACATTATAATGGCAGAGTTAAGTAGTTGCAATAGAGATTGTATGACCTGTATAGCCTAAAAGGTTTGCTATCTAACCAATTAAAGAAAAAGTTTGCCAATCTCTGCTATAGAAAAACATTCTTCTTAACATATGGGAAACAGATTTAGAAAGTTTAAATAATTTGTAAGCTACCATAGAGAACAATATGACAACATGGTAAATGGAATTAAGAACATTTTCCACCATAAGATTCTAACATACTGATTAAAATAAAAGCCAATTATAAAATAAAGCCTTGGCCCTGCTACCAAAATTCAGTTTGAATTTACATTGCCAAACCAAAATATTAATATGATCAGATCAACCTTCTATGCGAGATTTTGCTTTTTATTTTTCAAAATTAAGTCTCCATAAAGTTTCCAGAAAGTAAGCAATTGCCACTGAAGTTCGCAAAAGGAAAACAAAAACAAAAACAAAAAAAACCAGAACCCACAATATGATTCAAAGCCTCAAGTCAGAATATACATCTATAAATCATAAAAGAGAAACAGCATCCCAGGAACTTAAGAAATAGAAAAAAAATCTGAGAAGCTATGTAATATAAGCTATTATAACTATAAATGAAGAGGGGCCGGATGATGATGCAGTGGTAAAGCAATGCTCTCTGATCTTGGACTCCCATGAAAAGGCTATGGGTTCATGCCCTGAAGATGTCCTGTATATCTTGAGCTAAACATTTTTTAAAAGTGAGACAGCTAGTACCCCCACATTTATCCCCAGTGTTCTTACTCTTACATATACAGTAGTGGGGGGGATTTAACCTAGCTACCTAGAAATTTTCCTGTTCATACATTTAAATGTGAATTTCTCTTATTCTTTATTGCCATTCATATGATGACAATCAGCAGCAGAGGAAGAAAAGACAAAAAGGAACAAACAGCAAACAGCAATAAAAAAAATGAAGAAAATTAGATTTGAAAGCCAAGAAAACTTAAATGTCTTAAATATCTTCAGAAAGATTCAAGAATATGTTGGTTACATAAAGCCTGAACATATGTTATATAAAATTATTTTTTAAAAAGTTGGAAATAGGGAGGAGAAGAGGAAAGTAAGTTTCAAAACTAAGCATTTATTATTCAAAGAAAAAAATGTTAAGGATTAGAAATAAAATCTCTGCTAAATATATCCTGAATGTCTGCACTGTATGGAAGAAATTGAAAGATGGGAAGGTACAAAGGCAGGGAGGTCAGCTGTAGAAACCAGAGTCAGAATAGGGGGAGATGGGTAGCAGGGAGTGAGAGGGAGGGGATGGGGGGATAATTTAACAGACATGTGAATGAAAAGTTATTTGTTGATGATAATATATATGGTAATATATTTGATTTTATTGACATACACTGCATCCATGCTGGAAAAAAAATTGTACACTGTAAAGATGCACAGTGATTAAATGAAAATTTAAAAGTGTAAAAAAATTTCATTTTATCATAGAAAAGAAAGACAATGAAGTGTTAGAAAAAGACCAAAGTTGATTTTGAGAAAACAGTGGCATAATGCAATATTCCAATAATGTGAATGTGTGAATGACAAGAATTGAGAAAGAAGGCTGGCTTGGTGGGCAGTGGTAATGCTCTGTGCAAAAGTAGGTGGATCCTTCATGGGGAATGCACTTTGAATCTCCAGCCTAGTCAGCTTGAAACATGCCAGGCACATGCAAGTGCCCAAGATCTGACAGCGTGGAGGGCCAGAGGAAGGGTATCACAGAGTGACCAGATCATGTGACAGGTACTCATCTCTCTTCATTTTACTCTCTTCTCTATAATGAATAAAATAAAACACATTTTGAAAAAGAGGGAATAGAAAAATTATGGAGAAGAGGAACTATCCACTCTAGGAAAAGAAGTGATTTATAAGAACTGAAAATACATTTAAAATTTCAAAATGAAAAGGGCATGCTAAATGCCCTGGAAAATAGCGGGAGAATATAAGTAAGTCTGCATCTGGATACATGCTTTTGAATTTGCAGAGCAATAAGTTTCCAGAGAGAAATTTCTGGTTTCTCATATTTTCATCTTTCACTGTAGAATAAACAAATAAATGTGCAATATTTTAACACTTCGATCATCGGTATGATTTTGGACCTAGAATTCCATATCTATAGGGATCATCAGACTCAAAGATTTTCTCTCTCACATAACTTCTCTCTTTTTCCTTTCCTTTCCACACCTTCCTGTATCTTCTCTCTTCCTTGCTTTCTATTTTGTTTCTTCCTTTCCTATTATATATATATATATATATATATATATGTATATATATATATTTGAGTACATTGTTTGAACATAAAAGAAAAGAAGATGTGTTCAAAGGTAAAAATAAAGGAAGGCTCTAACAGCAATAGTGAAATTCATCAGGGATTCTTGGAAATGAAAGTGGCAACTTGATATGTAAGCAAGAAAATGACTTTGAAGAGAAATACACTTATATTAGAACATAATTTAATGACCTTTAGAAAATCTTGAATAAGAGGAACTGACTGGATAAAAAGAAATATGTGGAATAAATAGAGTCAGTCTATATTAATGAAAATTCACATTACATCATCCTATAAGGACAATAAAGGTGAATAGAAATTCCAGAGAAAGGCAAGACAAACCTGACCCACATATGAAATAAGATAACCAACAATACTTTGAGCACTTAGAGATGTGTAAGAAAATAGACTCTATCACAAGATTCAAGTTGTAAGTTCTTCAATACTTCAGAGCTAAGACACTGTTGTGAGCATACTGCTGGCTATGGAAGTAGCATTATTAAAACTGTAACAAAATTGTGCTATTTTTTTGGTTTTCATCTTGTTTAAAAACTTTCATATTCAGCCCTATAAATTTTTATCATACTAGATAACATAAACGCAAGGGTATAACTGCCAGAGTATGGAAGGTGGGAAGAAGGAGGAACTGTGGAAGGATTATCTTCATCTGAGAGTCAAGTAAAGAGCTACTACCTAAAATGGATAGGACAAGAAATAGAGGTTTAAAATGTAATAGAAATGAGAAGATGATGGTTTTGATCTAAAGTCTTATTTTAGCCTCATCACTATAAGCCAAGATATAATTTATAATAATGATGGATTTTAAAAAAAACAAAGAATACATTATTTAGTGACATAGAAGTAACAATAAGAAAATTTCTGGTAGGTGGTACTGTGTGGGGTGAAACTACTGCCTTCAATGATGATTTCTTCTGTACTATTTTATTTTGTACTTTGTATATATACATTGCCATATTTTAAATATAAAATCATTTTTTTCTTTTCTACATTCAATCACTGTGCATATTTGTAGCATACAAAATGTATTTTTTCACCATGAATACATTGTATATTAGTCCAGTCAAAGATATAACCTTATACATTATCATTAACAGATAAATTTCCATTTTTGTGTTAATGATTTTGCTTCTTCTTTTTCCCCATTGATTACCTCCCTGCCCCCTCATTGTCAATCTTTCTTCTACATTGTCTCTGCTATCTACAATTGTTCTCCCTGCCTTTATATCTTTCAGCCTTTCAGGTCCTGTCATAGAGGGCAGATATTTGGAGACATACAATGTGTTGCTTTCATAGTCTGGCTTTCTTCACTCACGGATCATTAAGGCTTCCATATTTGTCTACTTTCAATCAAATGGGAGAGTCTCTTTTTTTTTTCCATTTCATGGCTGAATATTATTCTGTAGTATATATGTACCATGCTTTATCAATCTTTTCATCTGTTCATGGGTTTTGGGGTTGATTCTATTTTCTATCAATTATGAATAATGTTGTAATAAGCATGTATGTGGAAGTATTTCCAACTGAAAATATTCCTAACCTTTGGGTAGATACCCAGTTGTGGAATTATTGGATCAAATGGTAGTTCTATTTGTAAGTTTTTGAGGAATCTCCATATTCTTCATAGTGGCTGTCCTAAATTACATTCCCATCAGAGTGTAAGACAGTTTCCTTTTCACTACAGCTTCACCAGCATGTATCATTCTTTTTTTTTGTTTGTTTGTTTGGGAGAGGCTTTTGCTATAGGGTGCATGCACTTGCCAGAAAGATAGAGAGACAGAGAGATAGAAAGCGAGAAATCACCCCCCAAGGCAGATGTCCGTGCCACAATCTTTTTCTTTTTTTTAGGAAAGATTTTTGCTATAGGGCACGTGCGCTCGCCAGACAGACAGAGAGAGACAGAGAGAGAGAAAGCGAGAAATCCCCCCCTAGGGGGGATGGCCACGCCGCAATCCCTTCTCCTCCATTCTCCTCTCGGGGTCTTGGGCATGCACGCGCACGTGCCCGGCGTGAGTTTAAGCCGCCGGGTCCAGGACTTGAACCGCGGCTGACTATGTGGGAGTCTAGCAACATAGCTGTTACGCTAACTGCTGGTCCTGCCATGCCACAATCTTATCCCCCATTCTGCTCTCAGGATCTTGGGTGCAAACGCACCTGGCATGAATTTAAGCCACCAGGTCCATGACTCAAACTGTGGTTGACTATGTGGGAGTCCAACGATGTAGCCATTATTCATCTGCTGGTCCCATCATTCTTTGTTTTTTGTTTTTGTTTTTGTTTGTTTGTTTTATCTTAGCCATTTTGACTTGTTAGGTGGTATCTCATTATGGTTTTGATTTGCATCTCTCTTATGTTAAGGGATATTGAGCAGTTTTTCAAAAGCCTTTTGACTCTTTATATTTTCCTTGGCAAGTTGTTTCTTTGGTTCATTTTCCCATATTTTAATTGGATTGATTTTGTTTGCAGGGGTAGGGTAAATTGCTTGATCTCTACATAGTCTGTATCAGTCCCTTTTCTGAGGCATAGTTTGAAAATGTGTTCTCCTATTCTGAGGGTTGTCTCTTCACTCTAATTATTGCTTCTTCTACTTTGCAGAAGATTTTTAAACTGATATAATTTCACTTGTCTATTTTTGAGGTTATTGCTTGTGCCTTGGGGTTTTATTTAAAAAGTTTTTCCAGGGGCCAGCAGGTGGGGTAGTGGTTAAGGCTCTGGACTCCCATGTAGTTGATCTCAGTTCGAGTCCCAGAGCCAGTGCCTTGAAATTCATGACAGATGTTTGTTTGTGTGTGTGTGTGTGTGTGTGTGTGTATGTGTACGTGCTCAAAATCCTGAGAGGAGAATGGAGGAGAAGGGATTGTGGCGTGGCCACCCTCCTGGGGGTAATTTCTTGCTTTCTGTTTCTCTGTGTCTCCAGTGATTGCACACACCCTATAGCAAAAATCTCAACAACAACAGCAACAACTAAAGTCTTTGCCAACTCTCGTCTCTAAGTTTCTCCCATATTTCCACCAGTAGTTTTATAGTTTGAGGTTTTATGTTTAGATATTAGATTTATTTTGATTTTATTTTTGTTAATTGTCAGAGATAGAATCCAGTTTCAATTTTCTGTAGGTAGACACCCAGTTTTTCCAGCACCATTTGCTGAAGAGATTTTTTTCCCCACTGGATTAACTTGTACCCTTTGTTAAAAATCAGTTGGCTGAATGTTTTAGCATCAATTTCTGATTTCTCTTGTCTATTCCATTAGTTTATGTGCCTGTTTTGTGCCAGTATCATGCTTTATCGACTATCACAGCTTTGTGGTATATTTTGGGGTCAGGGAATGAGATGCTTTCTACTTCCCTCTTTTTGAACAGTATTGCTTTGGGATAAAAGGCCTTTTATGATTCCAGACAAATTTTATGATTGATTTTTCTAATTCTGTGAAGAATGCTTTTAGTAGTATGATTTGGATTGCATTAAATTTATAAATTAATTTAGGTAGATTTGAAATTTTGACTATGTTCATTCTTCCAATGCAGGAAAGTAGAATGTCCTTCCACTTTTTTGTATCATTTCCAACTTGTAAGTTTTTCATAAGTCTCCTTGTAGAGGACTTTGACTTCTTTGGTTGGCTTTACTTATAAGTATCTTATTTCTATTGTGGCTATTGTAAATTGAATTCCTTTCTTAAATTCTACCTCATTCTGTTCACTGTTGATGTATAGAAAGGCTATAGATTTTTGTAAGTTGATTTTTATCCTGCTACTTTACTGTCACTGTCATTTATCAAGTCGCTTCCAGAAAATATTTGTGGATTCTTTGGTGTTTTCTTTGAATATAATAATACTCTCTGCAAATAGAGATAATTTCACTTCTTTCTTACTCATTTGAATATCATTTATTTTAGTCTATTTTTTAGTTTCTGGTCAATACAATCAGTAAATCTAGTCAATACAATTCAATTAAATTGGCTAGGACTTTCAGTACTATATCAAAAACGAGTGGATAAAGTGGCAGCCTTGTCTTGTTCTAGGTTTTAGTGGAAAAGTTTTCAGCTTTTCCCTATTCAGTATGATATTAGTTATTAATTTTTCATAAATGTCTGTTACTATGTTGAGAAAAGTCCCTTCTGTGCCTGCTTTGCTGAGAGTCTTAATCATGAACGTATACTGTATTTTATCAAATGTTTTTCTGCATTGATATGATCATATGATCTTTTTCTTTCTGTTAATATGGTATATTACATTTATAGTTTTGTATATGTTGAACCACCCTTGCATCCCTGGAATAAACTTGGTCATGGTGTATAATCTTTGTAATGTGTTGTTGGACATGATTTGCTAGTATCTTGAAGATTTTTTGCCTCTTATTCATTAGAAATATTGGCCTGTAGTTTTCCTTTTGTAATGTCCTTATCTATTTTTGCAATAAGGATAATGAAGTGTTCATAAATGAATTTTGGAGGGTTCATTCCCTTTGGATTTTTAGAAATAATTTAAGTAGAATTATGGTTAACTCATCTTCAAAGGTTTTGTAGAATCAAAAGTGAATCCACCTGGACATAGGCTTTTCTTTGTTGGGACACTATTGCTGATTCAATCTCTTTGCTTGTTATTGGTCTATTCAGGCTTTCTATGTCTTCCTGATTCAATCTTGGTAGATTAGATATATGTCCAGAAATTTGTCCATCTCATCCAGATTGGATGAGATACTAGATATAGTTTTTTTTCTTTTTATTTTTTCAGATATTTTTGCTGTAGGGTACAACTGCTCGCCAGAGACACAAAGAGAATGAGATATCACATCCCCCAGTTTTGATGGTCATATTGCAATCTTTGCTTCTTCATCCTTCTCTTGGAATTTTGGACACACTTACACATACACACACACACACACACACACACACACACATACACACACACGTCCAGTGTGAACTTCAAGCTGCTGAGTCCAGGACTTGAACCAGAGTTGACTATGTGAAAGTCCAGCACCTTAACCACTCTGCTAACTGCTGTACCTTAGATACTGTATTTTATCCATTTAAATTTCTAAAGACTTATTTTATGCCGTATTATGTGGTCAGTCTTCAAAATGTTCTGTGTAGAGGGGAGGGGAGAACAATGTATATTTTGTGGTTGTTGGGTTGAGAGTTCTATAGCTGTCTGTCAAGTTCATTTGATTTATGGTACCTTTATATCTTGTATCTCTTTGCTTATTTTTTGTCTAGATGATATGTTCAGAGGAGACAGTGGAATGCTGAGTTCTCCAAAGATAATTGTGTTCAGTCTCTCTCCTTTTAGATATAAGCAATCTATTTTTCACATATTTGGGTGCTCCATGTAGGGTCCAAAGATATTTATAAATGTTGTATCTTCTTAATGAATTATCCCTCTTAATACTATATAGTGTCCTTCCTTGTCTTTTCTTGTCTTGGAATCTATGCTGTCTGATATTAGTATTGTGACCCCAGCCTCTTTCTGAATTCCATTTGCTTAGCATATCTTTTTCCAGCCCTTCATTTTTATTCTGTTTGTCTTTATACATGAGGTATGTTTCTTATAAGCAGCATATAAAGGGATCCTATGTTTTGGGCTTTGTTTTTTTGTTTGTTTGTTTTTCCATTCAGCCAGTTTTTGTTTTTTGATTAGAGACTTTAATCCATTAACATTCAATGTTACTTTTGATATTTGCAGACATATCCCTGCCATTTTGTTAGCCATTTTTTTGGTTGTTTTTCATTCCTTTATTTTTCTGTTTGTCTCTCTTTAGTTTTCCTGATATAGTACTCCTTTCTAGTGTTGATGAATTCTCAATTTTTGTTTATTGAGAATGATTTTATTTGTTCCTCCCATATGAAGAAAATTCTTGCAGGGTATAGTATTCTTGGTTGAAATTATTTTTCTTTTAGCTTTTTGAATATATCTTCCCATTATTTCCTTGCTTACATTATTTCACTTGAGAGGTCTGATGTTAGGCTAACCTTTGTAAGTAACTTGATGTTTATCTCTTGTCATTCTTAAAATCTTGTCTTTATCCACAATTTTGACCAATCTGGCTATCATGTGTCATGAAGAAGATCTTCATATGTTGATTAAGCCACTATGCAGTTTATCCTAGATGGGAAACCACATTTAGTATGTTGTGATGATGCTCAGAGAATGAATGTTAGGCTAGATTTACAAAGTTTTCTGCAACTATGTCTTGGAATATGTTTTTGATGCCCTTATTAAATTCTTCATTTTTTAAAATATCAGTTATTCAGATGTTTGGGCATTTAGTGGTATCTAGTATTTGCTATATGCTATCTCATTTTTAAAATTCTTTTTTGGTAATTTATTTTGGGTCAGAGGTTTTAGCTTCTAGATTACAGATTTGATCTTCTACATGATCTAATTTGCTATTAATAATTTCAAGAGAGATCTTGATTTCCTGTATTATAGTCTTCATCTCTACAGGTTCTGACAGATTCTGTTTTCTGATGTCCATCTTCCTTCAAATCATGGTAGGACTTCCTCAACTCTATCACTTTGAACATACAAAAAAAAAAACATAAACACTCTTGTTAGAAATACCAAAAAAAAAAAAAAGATATGGCAGAATAATGAATAAGATGTAAAACTGAGAAATGAGGTAATGGAACTCAGACTTACAGCCTCCAGAATTGTGAGAAATAACTTATTTGTGTCACCTGGTCTATGGTATTTTGTTACAGCAGCTGAACTGACGAAGACACCAATACCTCTCCATTTAAAATTTTAGGTGTCCAGATTTAAAAAAATAACACTGATTGAGTCAATGGAAGTGTAAAAATAAAATCAATATGCAGACACACACACACAAAAAAAGATCTTCATATGTTAACTCTATTTGGGGTCCTTTGTATTTTTGGAATCAAGATGTTTGAGTGTTTTGCTAGATTTGCAAAGTTTTCTGCAACTATGTCTTGGAATATGTTTTTGATGCCCTTATTAGATTCTTCATTTTTTAAAATACCAATTATTCAGATGTTTGCACATTTAGTGGTATCTAGTATTTGCTATATGCTATCTCATTTTTGAAATTCTTTTTTGGTAATTTAGTTTGGATCAGAAGTTTTAGCTTCTAGATTACAGATTTGATCTTCTACATGATCTAATTTGCTATTAATAATACTTTCAAGAGCGATCTTGATTTCCTGTATTATAGTCTTCATCTCTACAGGTTCTGACTGATTCTGTTTTATGATGTCCATCTTCCTTCAGATCATGGAAGGACTTCCTCAACTCTATCACTTTGAATATACTGACTTCTTTTTCTGACATTTCTGCAAATTCTTTTGTGCTGTCTATGGGTGAAGAAGAATTGTTCTGTTTTCTTGAGGTAGAGATATTTTCTTATTTTTATCATATTTCTTGTGCCTCTGCCCTGGTTTCCAGTAATTTGATGAATTTTACACTTTTTCCTACTATTTTGATGCAGTGATTTTTGATTCTGTAGTAACAAAAGAGAGGAAGATCTCTAATTCTCAGGCAGATTCTTGGGAGAGGGTCTTTGCTTCCAATGAGAGAAGGCTGTATGTAGTCAGCTTTAAATATTGATTCTTCCATGTGCATTGCAGTTCATAATGCTCAGCAACCTGGTGGGGAGAGGCAGGGAAAGACAGATGGAAGGCTTTCCAAATGCACCCCCCTCTAGTAGCCTGCTCCCTCAGGTCTCCAGAGTTAATTGGTGGAGTTTGAAGAGCAATAGCAGAGGGGGAGGAAAGAATGAAAAATCTCACACCTCTGGGTGGGTGAGGGGAGGAACATGGTAAGACTGAGGAAGGATTCCAACTATGCTCCTCCAGCAGCCAACTCCCTCAGGCTTTCTGGAGCTAGTTGGTGGTGCTTTCACAGCAATGGCAGATGGGGGGGACAGGAAAATAATTCCAAATCTCATACACCTGAAGGAGGCAGGGGAAGGCTGAGGAAGGACCTGTACATCCATTTTCTTGAAATTTCAATTATAGAACTTATTACAAATATATTTCAAATATTGACAACAAATTATTTTTAACCACAATGTGTCTCTTTTCTATGTTAATTTTATTTAATTAAAAAAAAATTTATTTTCCTGTTTTGGTACAGGAAATGTGTGCTTTCCAGAGAGAAACAGATAGAAAGAAAGGGAAAGTGAGAAATCACTTCTCAGGGAAGGGTCTCATGGCAATCCTTTGTCCTCCACTCTCTTCTTGGGATTTTGAACACACATGTACATATGCCATCTGTGTTTTCTAAGCCACCAGGTTTGGAACTTGAACTGTACAGTTGGTCTTGTGGGATCCAGCCACCTTAACCTCCATGCCACCTGCTGG
>NW_006160124.1:1554472-1573766 GCF_000334495.1 Tupaia belangeri chinensis
TGTAAAAAAATAACACTGATTGAGTCAATGGAAGTGTAAAAATAAAATCAATATGCAGACACACACACACAAAAAAAGATCTTCATATGTTAACTCTATTTGGGGTCCTTTGTATTTTTGGAATCAAGATGTTTGAGTGTTTTGCTAGATTTGCAAAGTTTTCTGCAACTATGTCTTGGAATATGTTTTTGATGCCCTTATTAGATTCTTCATTTTTTAAAATACCAATTATTCAGATGTTTGCACATTTAGTGGTATCTAGTATTTGCTATATGCTATCTCATTTTTGAAATTCTTTTTTGGTAATTTAGTTTGGATCAGAAGTTTTAGCTTCTAGATTACAGATTTGATCTTCTACATGATCTAATTTGCTATTAATAATTTCAAGAGCGATCTTGATTTCCTGTATTATAGTCTTCATCTCTACAGGTTCTGACTGATTCTGTTTTATGATGTCCATCTTCCTTCAGATCATGGAAGGACTTCCTCAACTCTATCACTTTGAATATACTGACTTCTTTTTCTGACATTTCTGCAAATTCTTTTGTGCTGTCTATGGGTGAAGAAGAATTGTTCTGTTTTCTTGAGGTAGAGATATTTTCTTATTTTTATCATATTTCTTGTGCCTCTGCCCTGGTTTCCAGTAATTTGATGAATTTTACACTTTTTCCTACTATTTTGATGCAGTGATTTTTGATTCTGTAGTAACAAAAGAGAGGAAGATCTCTAATTCTCAGGCAGATTCTTGGGAGAGGGTCTTTTCTTCCAATGAGAGAAGGCTGTATGTAGTCAGCTTTAAATATTGATTCTTCCATGTGCATTGCAGTTCATAATGCTCAGCAACCTGGTGGGGAGAGGCAGGGAAAGACAGATGGAAGGCTTTCCAAATGCACCCCCCTCTAGTAGCCTGCTCCCTCAGGTCTCCAGAGTTAATTGGTGGAGTTTGAAGAGCAATAGCAGAGGGGGAGGAAAGAATGAAAAATCTCACACCTCTGGGTGGGTGAGGGGAGGAACATGGTAAGACTGAGGAAGGATTCCAACTATGCTCCTCCAGCAGCCAACTCCCTCAGGCTTTCTGGAGCTAGTTGGTGGTGCTTTCACAGCAATGGCCGATGGGGGGGGACAGGAAAATAATTCCAAATCTCATACACCTGAAGGAGGCAGGGGAAGGCTGAGGAAGGACCTGTACATCCATTTTCTTGAAATTTCAATTATAGAACTTATTACAAATATATTTCAAATATTGACAACAAATTATTTTTAACCACAATGTGTCTCTTTTCTATGTTAATTTTATTTAATTAAAAAAAAATTTATTTTCCTGTTTTGGTACAGGAAATGTGTGCTTTCCAGAGAGAAACAGATAGAAAGAAAGGGAAAGTGAGAAATCACTTCTCAGGGAAGGGTCTCATGGCAATCCTTTGTCCTCCACTCTCTTCTTGGGATTTTGAACACACATGTACATATGCCATCTGTGTTTTCTAAGCCACCAGGTTTGGAACTTGAACTGTACAGTTGGTCTTGTGGGATCCAGCCACCTTAACCTCCATGCCACCTGCTGGCCCCCATGTTAATTTTAAAATTTAAAAGTAAGACAAACATCATCTCAATAATAAACTAAAAAAGCAATTTACTAACATGTTCTGCCTATAATCAAATTTAAGAATTAATTTTTACATTATGCAGAACAATCTTTCTTCATTAATTTTATTTGTCTCAATTTCTCAGTAGGTACTTTACTAAACTTTGCCTATATTGCAATTATATTAGATACAAATAATTTCTTAAACACAATCAAAAGGCACTTGCTAAGAGGTTTCATCTAAATAAATGAATACCAGAGCAATTGATATCAATTTATCTAGACAGGTCTTTGTTGGTGCTAGTTCATTCAATATTTACAATAAATTAACTAAGGATCATTTTCTTGAATTCATATGCCAACCAATAACAGACACAAAAATGTATTATTAATAGAACATATTTTCCACATCAAAATTATGTATATGTTTAGTATTTTTCATAAATATTCAGGCATATTCTAATAAGCCTCAGTACAATTTTGGAATGAAAATGGTAAATGAAATGAGAAACAGTTTTAGAATGAGAAACAACTACAGGGAAACACGTAAGCAGGACTGACCTCATGGGTATGCAACCTGTTAATCACACAGGGCTCCACATTGAGCGTGTCTCCCCTCTTGGCTTAATCTTGAGCTGTTGATATCTTGTAACTACTTTTTTAAGTACTTAGAGAGACAAAGTGAGAGAGAGGGGGATACCCCAAATGAGGTTCCTGTACATCAATCTACTCCTAGCCTCATGCTGGATCAAAGGCATGTTTCTACCTGGAGGTCCTGGAATGTAAATCCTGGACTTTCCCATGTGGGCCCCACTGTGTCACTGCCGCATCACCATCTGGTAGTCTTAGAATTTTTTTTTTCTTTTTAACACAAAATCACACATTTGCTTTTCAACCATTATGGGCACTTAGAAAACAAAATCACACCTTTCCAGTAGAAAATTTGAATTATTATATTTATCTTTCTGAAGTCTGGAATTTCCTCTAGTGGTTATTTTTTTTTCCTGTGTTATTTTTTTGTTTGTTTGTTTTGTTTTGTTTTTAGGGGGATTTTTTTACAGGATGTGTGTGATCGCTGAAGAGACAGAGAGAGACAGAGAGACAGAAAGCAAGAAATCACCTCCTGGAGCGGGTATGGTCATGCCAAAATCCCTTCTCCTCCATTCTCCTCTCGGGATCTTGGGCGCACATTCAGACATGCCTAGCATGTTTCAAGCAGCTGGGTCTGAGGCTTGAACCACTGTCGACTACATGTGACTCCAGCGACGTAACCATTACACTATCTGCTGGTCCCTGTGATCTTTGTTTTTAGGCTTCTTGGAGACTGAAATCAAAATTAATATAGAAAATAATGTTTATTTGAATGTTTATACATTTAAAATAAAATCTTTAGAAAGGAAAATATTATAGACAGTTTGCGAATTTTTTTGTTCCATTTTATTTTAATGAGAAGCCACTCTATCTTAGATATGGATATGGATTGTTATATCTGTACATTCAAATATTTTCCTGCAAAGTATAAATACTGATGTATTTTGATTTCAGGCTTCAGCTCTCTTAAGAAGATTTTGCAAATTAATTTAAAATTTTAACATAGATTTGTTATGTGTAAACCCTGACTATGTAGGCTTTAGACTTAATAGGTGAGGCTTAAGAGTTAATATATAATCACTAATTTGCTTTATTATTTCCTTACACT
Organism: Tupaia belangeri chinensis; assembly: GCF_000334495.1. Classification (NCBI taxonomy): domain Eukaryota; kingdom Metazoa; phylum Chordata; class Mammalia; order Scandentia; family Tupaiidae; genus Tupaia; species Tupaia belangeri. The sequence goes on from NW_006160124.1 coordinate 1,557,754, forward strand.
TAGGAAAGAAGAATTTTAGCTCGACAAGAATATTGCTCTTTTTCTAGACTTATTTGATCCTAGTGTTCTGGGATCAAAGGCTAGAATATATACATATAATATCTTCTCCATGGACATAGATAGAAGAGACAGAATTATGTTTCTATGGCCTCAGTCTTCCAAGAATGCAAAAAAAATGTTAGTTCATCATATTATCCATTGAAAATGTACCAGTTCAGAAGCTTACATTTTAAGTAAACTTAATTACTAGAATTTTTTGTTTTGTTTTTAATTTTTAAAATTTTATACATTTAGTCACTGTACATCACCAAAATTCACCAATAAATTTTCCCATAATAAATACACTACACACAAGTTCAGTTAAAAATAATATCATATATGTTATCATTAACAGTCAATCCTTCATTTCTGTGTCCTTTAAATGTCTTATCTATTTTTCTCCTTGATTCCCTTCCTCTCAACTTGAGGATTTTGAGGTTAGCTTGTCTAAATTTCTTCCAAGACCAGAATTGTCTGATTATTTAACTACTCAAACTTTTATAAGGAGCATAAGTTCCACAGATGGTAGCGCATCCCTTATGTGGAATATCTTATTTTAGCTAAAGATAAGATTTTTCTTTCTTGTTTTGGGAGGAACTTTGTCTTTCTGTAATTTATAACTCATTAGCAGGTTTATATTTGGAGGCTATAACACACAGGATGTGTCAAAATATTTTCTATCCAAAGATGGAAACATGTCCCACGAATCTTCAGTAAATGGTGTATAAACAAGTCAAATTTCCAAAGTTACCTGGGCAGCAGCTGGATAAGTAAGATTAAATTATTAAAACCATTCATGCTTGGAAACCCATGCATGGGAAATTCAGGACTACAGTGAAAGGAAGTGTAGGAAGTTTTGTTTCCATTATACAAGTCCTATAAGACCCAATTCCCTTTTGCAAATCATTAGTAGACAGCAAAGCATGTTTATTTTTACAAATAAGGAAGACAATAGATTTTACAATTTAAGTTATTTATATGTCTTCCACGAGTGAGAGAGAATGAGAGCATCCAAACAATTCCTGTTGCTTCAATCTATTCTAGCCATAGCCAATCTGGTATTATAGGCAAGCCCATGCTAGGCATACTCTTGGAGGTTTCCAGACTTGAAATGAGAACCTTCCCATGTGGGATGACTTTGCAGAGCATTGCATTTTACTTTTGTGCTTCTATGTGGCCCCATATCCTTAAGTATAAATTATAATCTAGTGATATAAACCAACAAGCTTATAGTCTGTGTATTAAGAAAAGTTAGATCTGAAGAGGAAATAATTCAGGTATATGTTTGCAAAAATGTAGAGGACGTGGCTGAGCACAGATGAAGATTCTAGGAATGGACAAGCTGATCTTGGAGTCTATTTCACTTATAATTTCATGTGATTCTACATGATACTACATTGGAATGACAGAGTTCCATAACCAAGTTTCTACATGGTCAAGGATATTTGGTTTACTATCATAATTTACCTATATCTTAAAGTAGGAGTCTTACTACAAAAATACTGTGTGTGCATTATATTATTGAATGTGATATTTTATAATGAATGTATGATTCCCTATTCTCATATTTTAACGTCATCAAACAACAAATAAACATTTGGTAAAAATTTGTAATAGGGAACATGTCCTTTTTTGAGAAGAAGTGAGATTTTTGCTATAGGGCATGTGTGTTCACTGGAGAGACAGAAAGTGAGAAATTACCCTCCAGAGTGAATGGTCATGCTTCAGTCCCTCCTCTATTATTTTGTTGGGACTTTGGGCACACACACACACACACACACACACTTGCCTGCTATGAGTTTCAAGCTGCCAGGTCCAGGACTTGAACTACGTTCACCCATGTGGGATTCCAACACCTTAGCCATTATGCCAGCTGCTGACCCTTTTGTCATAGATTCAGACACCACCACTGAGGTCATTTTAAAGATAGTTATTGAAATCTAATTATATTTTCTCTTTTCCTTCTCTTTGAAGGGAGGCAATATTGACCTTGTGCGGAGTTGGTGCCATTAAGTGGCAACTTGGGCAAGGATGATAGGGAGAGGACAGGAGGCATTAATAAGAGGATGGAGTCAGGATCAGAACATGATACCTAGGACATCTAAATTAGACTTTCGAATGTGCAGACCTTTATTTCTTGCCTTTGGGATTTATATGACTATGAAAGCAATCAAAGTCTCAAATTAAAAAATGGGACATGATATCACTATCTAAGAAAAAGGTAAAATAGACTTAGAAAAATTTATTGTATGCCTAATATTTCTAGTAATTTTAATGCAAATAATAAATATATTAATTTAGCAACCTCATTAGTTTAGCGACCTCATTTTATACTAGGTGATCTTGAAGTCCTAACATCCTTTTAAGTGCCCATTAAAACTCTTTATTCTCACAGCTGTGATTACAATAATAATTCTTTTACATTTTAAATCTTTGTAGCTAGTATTTTAAGTTTCGTAAGGGCAGTGACCATATTTTTCTTGCTCATAGGTATTGTCCACTGTCTAAAAAATACTTGGCACTCAAGAAATGTTTAATGAATAACATTACAAATCCTAGGGCCAGCAGGTGATGTGGTGGTTAGGGGTGCTGGACTTCCACATGAGGTACTGTGGTTCAAATCTCGGACCTAGAGGCTTGCTTTCTCACTTTCTTTCTTTTTGTTTTTATATTAATAATAGATTTTATTTAACCCAATATATCCAAAATATTACAAATACAAAAATAAATATTTAAAAAACAAAAAACAAAAACTGAGCTTCTATTCTTTCTTAGTCCCAAGTAGAGATCCAGTGTGTATCTTACATTTACAGAACATTGCAACTTGGACTAGCCATGTTCTAGTGCTCAAAAGCCACAGCCATCCAATGGCTATCACTTTCTCTCTCTCTCATCCTCTCACTCTGTCTCTGACTCTGTCCCTCTCTGATCAAATTAAAATAACTAACTAAATAAAGTTAAATAAAATAATGATTTATTTTTTTAAAATCACTAATCCGAATGCCTTAGTTGACTTCTGTTTAGTCAGACATTACTTATTGAACATCTACTATATGCTGGAATTATGGATGTTTTAAAACAGGCACTGCCATGAGAAGCAGCTGAACTGAAAATGTATAAGCTATTCTACATGCAATGGCCCATATATGCTTTATATAAGGTGGTATGGGAGCAGAGAGTCTGCCAGAATTTAGACAGTGAGTTCCAGAAGGATGTTCTGTCTAAACTAAATCCTGAAATACAGCCAAAGACTTGTCAATTAAATACAGCTGATAAAAGCATTCTGGGTCAGGAGAATAGAACACGCGACTTCAAAAGCATGCTACAGCATGATGTATGGGAAGAATTTTAAGTAATCAGCTATTGTGTAGGATTTAGCAACAGGTGAAACTTGTTTTTGTCAAACCTGTAGCTAATTGGAAGAGTAGTAACACTCTATTGTCTGATATTACATTTAAGTTAATTTTTACCAAGACAAATGATTATATTATGAAAAGTCATTGGATTTTGGGGTATGGGTTCAGAATAAAATACCAGGATGAAAACAGTGACTCAAAACCAAAAAAGACAGCTCTTTAAAGAGCTCTCAAGAAGATATCATTATAGCTAAATAGTTAATATATAAAACAAATGTTTTGGGGCCAGCAGGTGACTAGGTGGTTAAGGCCCTGGACTCTTATATGGCTGAGTGAGCTGGAGTCCTGGAGCTGAGAAATTGAAAATAAAGCTTGGAAAGTGTATGTGCATGCCTAAAATCCAGAGAGGAGAATGGAGGGGAAGGGGCGGTGGTGTGGCCATCTAGGAGAAGGGGTGGTGGTGTGGTCATCTCCCTAGGAGATGATTTCTCAATTTCTCTCTCTCCGTCTCTCTCTGGCAAGTGTGTGTGCACTATAGCAAAACCTAAAAAAACAAACAAATGCATTTTTTTCTTTTCTTTTGAGATAAGATTATTTTTCCATACAGTTTGCACACTTCTTAAAAAAAAGTACACTTTATATATACATTTTCATTAGATGAGATTCTTTCCTAGTGTGTTCTATATTACTACATCATGCCATATTGTGTGATCACCACTGGAGAAATCACTTACATTTGATAAGGTAGACTTTCAAAGTAGCTTCCTATTTATAATTTTAGGAATATGAGAACTGTCTCTGTTCTCTAAAATATGTTTACTATTTTGCAACAAGTATTTTAAATTCTTGTTTGTAATTGCCAAAGTGTACTTACACTAGCGAGAGAGAGGGAATGGGAAGGAAAGCACGTGCCAATGGGGTGTAGCAATACACAGCACATTTTCCTCCATTTCTCTTTTCCATCAGTATTTCGAGCATGCATATGTTGCCCCCAGTGTGTTACTCAAGCTCCTGGGCATGAGATTTGAACCATGTTTTTCTAGGTGGAACCCATCTCTCTTAACTGCTGGGCTATGAGGCCAACCCTGAATTTTTTAAGCTTTACATATTAATTCTGCATTTTCATTTGTCACTAAGCCCAGAAAATTATGTCGCCAGTCTTAATTTTCATTTTTATTTTGCTTAATACAAAGAATTAGTTTTTATTTCAGTTTCTTTGTATTATTTTGCTTTTAGGAGTACTCTATGCTCTCTCTCTCTTTATGTGTGTGTGTGTGTGTGTTTATACATGTGTGTGTGTATATGTATATATATATATATACACACACACACACATATATATATACATTTCATTTTTACAGCATGTTAACTTTAATTATATGCTTTTTTCATGATAAGCATTTGACATGAGTTTTTTGAGACTGCTCATGTGTGTGTGCGTGTGTGTGTGTGTATGTATAATTTTTTATTTTCTATAAACTAACATGGTACAATAGAAAATAACTTTGGGGAACCAGCAGTTAGTGTAATGGCTATGTCGCTGAACTCCCACATAGTCGACCGTGGTTCGTGTCCCGGACCCAGTGGCTTAGAACTCACGCCAGGTGCGTGTACGTGCGTGCCCGAGATCCCGAGAGGAGAATGGAGGAGAAGGGATCGCGGCGTGACCATCCCCCCTGGGGGGTGATTTCTCGCTTTCTGTCTCTGTTTCTCTCTGTCTGTCTGGCGAGCACACGTGCCCTATAGCGAAAACCTCTCCAGAAAAATATTAATTAATTAATTAAAAAAAACTTTGAATTGGTCTGGTGATTATTGATGATTATTGGTTATCAATAGATTCTCTAATATTGAAATTAAAAAGTTGACAATGAAAGAAGGAGTATCTCATTGAAATTTATTAATCTAGAAATGAAAGGAGAAATTTCCTATCTCTTAGACCAGAACTTTCTCCTTTTTGAAATAATTGTAGATTTCAGTCCAAAATATATCTTTAGAGAAATGTCCACATTTAGTTAGAATTTATAAATTCTATTAAACTAATCCTCTTGACAAGAACTGAAATCTAAAACAAGCCAAAATAACTTTAAAAAGTTTTTTAAGTGTATCAGAAGAAAAGAAATGAGTTGGTTATTAAGAAATATTTCTATCAGGGGACCAGCAGTTAGCATAATGGCTATGTCCCTGGACTCCCACATAGTTGACCGCAGTTCTCGTCCCAGACTCGGTAGCTTAAAACTCATGCTGGGTGCGTGTGTGTGTGTGTGCCCAAGATCTCGAGAGGAGAATGGAGGAGAAGGGATTGCAGTGTGACCATCTACCCTGGGGGGTGATTTCTTGCTTTCTGTCTCTCTGTCTCTCTCTGTCTGTCTGGTGAGCGCACGCGCCCTATAGTGAAAAAAAACCTCTCCAAAAAAAAAAAAAAGAAATATTGCTATTAAGGAAATACAATTAAATGACAAAAAATCACTATATAATTTTTTCTTGAATTATTTACCAACTCTTAAGAAGTACATGCATTAAATGAGATGATGAGAAAGAATAAAAGAGATGTCAAAAAAATTATACCACTAATCAGAGTTTCTAGAATATTCACAGTACTTGAAGACAAAATGTTGATATCCCCACCTGACAAGAATTATAGTGACTATGACAAAAATTCAAGTCATCATTTGAAACTCTAAAAGTGGTAAATCCTAAGAAGAAAGAAAAAAAATGATAAACTTGAGTTGCATTAACATGATCTGCCCATACTAGATCTGCCTATAGGAAGAAAGCTAAATTACCTATGGAGAAAAAAGTATGATCTAGAGCCTTTGCAATAACTCATGCACATTGCATTACATAAAAATGATTAGAAATTATAGAAAATAAGATCAGTGACAAAAATCAAGAATATCATAGATAAAGCAATTAACCCACAAATTTTGGAATTTTCAAAAATTGACTTAAATGTAACTATAACTTGGATAAAATAAGTGAAATATGAAGAATTTCATCAGCGAATTACAGTTTATAAAAATGGAAGCAAACACTTCCTAGAAATACAAAAGAATACCTATATGCCTAATATATTAGTGTTATTTCTGTAACACTACTTCACAATTGTATGTTTTATGTTGTAATTGTATGTCTTTGTTTGTGTGAGGTGATTATATTTTCTTTAAGTAAAATTTAAGGTCAATTTTGTGGTGTGGCAGATTCAAGGAAATCTGGGTCCCATGTGATAATCACAGTTCAAATCTCCAGCCTGGTTGGCCTGAGACATGCCAGGCATGTTCATGAGAGTCCAAGATCTGACCTGTAGGAGGACTCAAGGAACAGGATCATTACATGATCAGACCTTCTGAAGGGTGCCCCTCACTTTCTCTCTCTGACTCCTATGTATGCACACATGCCCTCTATCATGAAAAAGGGGTAAAATGTTATTTAGAAAGATTATGTTTTTAGTCTAGCTACTACTTTTATGCTTACATGTTTCTAACGTCCTTTGTTACCAGATTTTATACCCCAATTTTTACTATCTGGGTTGTCAGTTTTTAATGATATTCTTTACTTCTTATTCTCTGTAATATAATGTAAGTATCAATGAGTTCATTCAAATTCACTCTTTATGTTTCTTTTCTCCTCTCATTAAAAAATGATAATTTGTATTTTGTCAAAACATATGAAATGTGATATATTAACATTCTACCAATACCCCCAGGGTGTTTTTAGCATTAAATTTAATCTACATACATTAAAATACTCAGAATCAGTCCTTTGCTGAATTTTTCCCCAAACATCTCTTATTTAGATGGAACTTGTTTTAGTTTCCCTAAGAAGTCTTACTTGTAGAGAAAATTCCCTTAATTCATATGTGCTTAAACTTTTTCTATAACCTTTATATTTAAGCATGCTTAACTAGATATAAAATCCTTGGTTCACACTTTCTTTCACTGAATTTTTTTAAAAATTCTACTCTATTATGGCCTTGCTTTGAATATTGCTTTTAAAAATTGAGTGTCAGTCTAATTATTTTTGCTTTGTAACTTATTTGATCCTTTTCACTAAAGAATTTGAATTTTTTTCATCTCAATCTTCAAAGTTTAATAGTTTTACTAGGACATTTCTAAGAGCTAAACATTCTGAGTTAATTTTCTCCTACTTGCTCTTTCAATGTATAGCTTCAGGTATTCATTTATTTTTTAGAAACATATTTGGGGTTAGAGCTTAAAATATTAGTTACGCTTCATCGTTTTTTTCCCCAGTTAGTACCTCTGCTTTTCTTTTTCCCTTTTTACTTTCTCAGATTCAATGTGTTTCAAAATCTGCCACTCACTTGGGGAGAACTTGAAATTTTTTCTATATAAATGATGCTGTGATTTTTCTAGGACACCATTAAAAATAACCAGTATCCTCACAGTGAGAGTTGACACACTCTTAATGGCATTAATTTTAGAATAACTTTAGGGCTGTTGTGAGCTCCACTCTCCTCTCATTCTAGCATTTTATTTTTCTTACTTTCGCCTCCCTCTCTTCTTCTTTCCTTCCCTCCATCCCTCTCTCCTTCCTTCCTTTCCTTCTCTTTCTTCACTCTTTCTCCTTTTTCTTTTCATCTCTCTTCACCACACAGCCTTAAGTACAACAGGAACAAGAGACATTGTGCATAGAAATTTTATAACTTTTCTACTGTTTTCTCCCTGTTTTGTTTTTGTTACTTTTAACTTTGGTCATTCTCTATCTTCAACTTGTGTTAAATGCGTATTTTGGTGCATTTTTCTTTTCTTTTTCTTGTTCTGTTTTGACTTTGGAGGAAATATTGGGAAATGCGGACAGAAGTAGCTGCCATTTTCTTATCTACCTGGATGACCCTTAAAAAAATATATTGAAGGGGGGCCAGCAGGTGGCATGGTAGTTAAGGCTCTGGACTCCAACATGGCTGTTGCTGTTTGAGTCCTGGACCTGATGGCTGGCTTTCTCAATTTCTCTCTTTCTCTCTCTGGGCAAACTGGAGGAGGAGGAGGAGAAGGAGGAGGAGAGGAGGAGGAGGAGGGAAAGACAGGAGGGGGGAGGGGAAAAGGAAAAAGAAAAGAAGAAATAAAATTAAATAATTCTTTAAAAAATATTGTAGAAATCAATAACAAATCTATATATAGTTTTACCTACTCTTTTGTTGTACAAAAATGGGATGATAACTATGTATACTAGTGCATATTTGTTTTTTGAAATTGTTTATTTATTTTGGATATCTTCACACAGCAATTTTGATATATTATTATTATATATACAATGAATTGTGTATATTGCTAATGTTTTTCTCATGATGCAAAATTAAAAATACAGTTAAGAGAAAAACAGAACTAAAAAGAGCTTGCTCAATACCAATAGAATTTAAAATCAGAATACTGAGAACAACAAAAATAACAATTTCTAAGGAAAAATGCACAGTTAAAGACATGGTAAGTTATCAAATAATATGACACTGTAGTAAGTATGATTTACCTATAAATCTGTAAAAGACTTCTAAAGAAGGCCATATAAAGAAGAGTTGAGGCTATTGAGTTGTTGGAGACTTTTGAGAAGACCACCCAAGTGGTCTTCTCAAAAGGATCAAATAAGTTACCACCCAAGTCAAAATGAGTAACAAAGAGGAAGATTGTGAAGTCAATGTGCATGATAAATGTATATGCCTCTGTGGCTTGTTGTGGCCATGTGGTACTATACATTGCAGTGAATTGCTAGTACTTGTAGGCACAAAATATTAAAATGCTGAGAAAATTCTCATGTAAACAAACATACACTTCATCTCATAGTGATAACATTCTTTTATTTGCCCATCACATATGACCTTCTTTGCATTTTATAAAGACTGTCTAGTTGCATAGATACATCACACATGTACACAGACTTAAACCTTAAATACAATAGAATCTTACACTATTCTCCTGTTTCAGCCATTCTCAATGTTCCTTATAAAAGTATCTGATGCCATAAACTTCTATTTTTGTTTTTTAAATTTGTCAGAGTGCATGCACTGGCTAGAGAGAGACAGAAAAATGAGGGAAAGTGAGAGAGCACACTCCATGGGCCATAGTCATACTGTGATCCCTTTTTATCTCTCCCTCCTTTCCAAAGATTTTGGGCACATGAATGTGTACACACACACACACACACACACACACACACAACATCATTTTGAAGGTGCTGGGTCTGAGACTCAAACCACATAGCTGGTCAAGTGAAATCCAGCCACCTTATTTACTATGCCATGGGATGGCCCTCTCATTCTTTTTAATTACTATGGGTTTATGTTAATAATTTTTTGAAACCTGTCAGTGGCATTACATTGATATAAATCCTCATTTTGATTATTTAAAATTCTTAAATAGTCATCATATAATTGTTTGTTTGTTTGTATAAAAGAGTTTTGCTGTAGGGCATGTGTGCTTGTCAGAGAGACAGAAAGCAAAAAGATCACCGCTTCCCCCTCGGGGGGATGGCTACACCACAATTCCTTCTCATTCATTCTCCTCTTGGGATTTTGGACATGCATACACACATGCCCAGTGTGAGTTTTAAGCCACTGGGCCCAGGACTTGAGCCTTGGTTGACTACATGGGAGTTCAGTGATGTAACCATTATGCCATCTGCTGGTCCTAAACATAATTCTTATTATTTATGAACCTGTGAAGACATAAAAATACAATTTAGTAGCCTTTAAGGCTACCATATTCCATTTTTCACTAAAAAGAAACAATTCAGTTGGGTTAGCAGGTGGTGTAGTGGTTAAGGCAGTGGACTCCCACATTGCCTACCATGGTTTGAGTCCCGGACTTGGCAGCTTGAAAATCATGCTAGACACATGTGTGTATGTGCCCAAAATCTTAAGAGGAGATTGGAGGAGAAACATGGCCAACCCCTCAAGGAGGATCTTTCATTTTCCCTCTCTCTGTCTCTCTCTCTAGTGAGCACACATACTTTATGGAAAAAACCTAAAAAAAAAATGGTATTTTGAAAGTGAACTTGAAAAGTGATCTTTACTTCAACATTGTGCATTTTAGAGTAGAACAACCTGGATTCCAATCTTGGCTTTGGCCATTACTCGCCATATGACTTTCAGCAGGTGACTTAACTTATGAATTTCAGTTTTTACAAAATGTGCAAATAGCATTGTTGGGTAAATTAGATATAATTGGAGTTGTGATAGGACTTCACAAATACCATGTTTAGAAGTACACTATATACATGGTAGGTATTTTAGTTTGTTTTCGTATTGCTAATAAAGTAATATCACAATGGGTCAATTGTAAATAGCAGAGGTTTAACTTGCTTGTGTTTTTGAAGGTCCAAGGTCAAGGGGGCACATGTGTAAGTCAGGTCTTTTCTCTTTTGGCTAGGGAGAGGGACTCTCTTCAGAGTCCATAATCAGTGCAGGGCATCTGATGGCAGGAAGTTGTGGGTTCTTATCTGTGTCTCTCCTTAAAAAAAACCACCAGATTGGGACCAGCGGTTAGCGTAATGGCTATGTCGCTGGACTCCCATGTAGTCGAACACAGTTTGTGACCCGGACCCAATGGCTTAAAACTCACGCTGGACGTGTGTGCGTGCGTGACCAAGATCCTGAGAGGAGAATGGAGGAGAAGGGATTATGGCGTGGCCATACACCCTGGGGAGTGATTTCTTACTTTCTGTCTCTCTCTGTCTGTCGGCGAGCACACGCACCCTATAGCAAAAACCTCTTCCAAAAAAAACCCCAAACCACCAGATTCAATCATGAGGGCCCATCCTGATAACCTTATCTAATACAAATCTAAGGCTTCACTTTCAACAACATACTCAGATTAAGTTTTTACCCTCATAATTAATTTTTTTATAAAAAGTGTAGACTTACAGGATACATACTCATGTAATGAATCAATTAACTAGAAAATAACCCTAACACAGCAAACCCATGACCTGGTGGTTAATGAGATTGGATCCCATATGACTGGCCATGAGGTTCAAGTGCTGGACCCAGCAGCTAGAAAAATATGCTGTGCACTTACTATGTATGTCCAAAATCCTGAAAGGAGGAAGATATGGAGGAGAAGGTATCTGGTAAATTTCTTAAAAAAGCAAAGAATGAAAGGGGAAATAACTCTAATGCTATACAAATGGAATGGGTTTGTTTGTTAATAATTTTCCCATTTCTAGAAAGGCATATATTTCTTTAGGTCATTTCTAGAGAAGAAACTCATTTAGGGTTATCATTGTGGATATTTTGTTTTTGTTTTGTTTTATAATTTGCCAAAGGGTGCCAGTGCTCATTAGAGAAACAAAAAGAGAGTGTGTAAGAGAGAAAGCCCCCTCAATGGGAAAAAGAGTTGTTACAATGTCTTCTTTTCCCTATCCCCCTCCTTTTCAGATTTTGGGCATACATACACACGTATCTGGAATGTTTTTCAAGCCACCGGGTTCAGGACTTCACCTGCATGGTTGGCCTTGTCCCTTAACCACCAGACCACAGACTGTCCCCTGCTATATGTATTTCAAGCCTAGGAGACAAGGGGAGCAAGGCACAAGCCTGCTCACCATCTTGCATAGAGACAATTATAGCTGTGTTAATGGTGCTGAATCTATTTCATTATATAGTAGAAAACTGGGAGTGACTCCAAATAATGAATATGATATCCCCACTTCATGGAAGAATTTTATAAACATCACCTGTGTGATTCAGAGTGCACTATATAACCCAGAATTATGTTGTGTTGGTAATCGGTTAGCCAATTCTCACCCAAGGCGACATTTAGGAAATTGAGGACTACTCTGAGAAGTAAAAGATTTCTTGAGTCAGCAATGCCATTGGCCTCTGCGAAGAATTGTTTTCTTCCTGAGACTTTAATAGAGAGCTTACTGATTTTGTTGAGTCAGCCCATGGTTCCAGGTTGCCTCTTATCAGCGCCGTTCATATGATTCTTTAACATTGGAATAAGGATTACAGACTACTACTTAATTTATTTTTTAAGAAGATAGTTCAATGAGATGGTGACTAGTTTTATTGGGAAAGATGGAAATTTCCCGAAAATTTCATGTCAGCAGTGTGAGCGGTAATGGGCAAACTGAAAACGTTAGCATCCTGTCTTAAACTGCTTTCACATTATCCACCTGCCCCAAAGGGCTTTAATTTTTCAGTATTAATTCTTCATGTGTACAATTTATCTTCATGTTAATTTTTTTTTTTACAAATATTCTATACATCTAAGTGACAGGACTTCTACTTCATAACGTAACCCACAACCAAAGTCCAATTTTATTTATATTAACTAACTCATTTTTCAGATGGGCTGGATTACATAGTAATTTTTTTTTACTCTTTTCATAATACTTCAACATATGTGTTTAGTGATGTAATTGTATTAACGTTAGAAAACATTCCAAAATAATAGTATTTTTATCAATATCTGATATTTTAGATGGATTAAAAATAGGTAGTACAATAATAAAGTTTATTCAGATTTTGCTTTCTAGAATAATGTACAAATATTATACTTTCTTTACTAGAAATATATTATTTCTAGAAATATAAAAGTTAGATTCATATTTGATGATATAAAAATCTTACAAGATGATTAGAATACCTTTGAGAGACAGAATGTAAATAAAGAAAAATCCCTTTGTTGTTTTTTTACTCGTTCAATCTCCATTGATTTTAGTTTTACTTTTTTTTCTAATTTTGTCGGGGGGTACATGTAACTTACCAGAGAGAGAGAGAGAGTGATAAAGCACCCCCAATGGGAATGGTCATGTTACAACCCCTTCTCCTCCATTTCTCCTTCCTTTTCGGACTCTAGGCATGCATGTACATGTAGTCTCTAAGTTTCTCAAGCCACCAGGCTCAGGACTCAAACCACACAGTTGGTCAGGTGGGATCTGGCCTAACCACTACACCACAGGAAGGCCTGGTTTTATTTTTTAATTTAATTTATAATTTTTAAATTTACACTCAACTGTCATGCACCTGTCTGGGATATAATATGGTTTTCCAAAGCATGCATACTGTGTGTGATAATTAAATCAAGAATATTACCATATTATCATCTTCCACAAGGGACATTACATTGCCTATGCACTATTTTTGTTCTATTCTTTTTAAAGTACTATTATTTTGAAATATATGCACGTATATTTTCTATGTGCCTACTATATTCCAGACATATTTTTAGGTCCCATGAATATAACAGAGAAAGAAAATAATTAAGTTTGCAACAAACATGGAGTTTACAGCTTTAGGAGTGGTGGCGGAGAGACGAATGTTACACACATACACACACATTCACATACTAAGACACACATATGCTATAATTAAAAAACTGAAATAGACAAGAAATGTAGAGTTAAGAATCAGGTGACTAAAAAGGAAATTGTTTCTTTCTCTTTTTTTATTTTTAAACTTACTAGAGGGTATGTGTGCTTACCAGGGAGATAGAGAAAGGGAAAATGAGAAGGTACGCTTTTCATGTGATGGCCAAATTGCAATCCCTTCTCTATTTCTCCTTTGGGATTCTGGGCAGGTGTGCATGTACCCAGTGTGTTTTTCAGGCTGTTAGGTTGGGGATGTGAACCACACAATTAGACATGTGAGATCCAGCTGCATTAACCACCGTGCCACCAGCTGACCTAATATGAAATAGTTTCTAAAAAATAGATAATCAATATTGGAACTCTTAAGGATAAATATTCATCTATGAGCTAATGACATGATAAACTAGGCATAGTCTTTCTTTTCTGTTATTTATTTTTTTTTAATAAAAATAAAACTTTTATAAGCATGTGCACCTGCTGGAAAAAGAGAGTAAGAGAGAGAGTCAGAAAGCACCCATCATGAGGGATGGTCACAATGTAACACCCCACTTCTTCGTTTCTCCTTTTGGGATTTTGGGCACATATGCACAAGCTCCTGGTATTTTTCAAGCTGTCAGATCTAGGACTCAAAACCATATAGTCAGTCATGTGGAATCCAGCTCTTGGCTGCCCCCTACTTTTTTCTTTACTTGTTACATATTATAATATAGTGTGTTCTTGCACAAGTGATAGTGAGTGTGAGAGATAGATGGGCACCCTCCACAGGGTTTGATCATGATCCTTTTGTTTATTCCATTCTGCCAGTACTTCAGAGCCTCAGTATTTACATGTATGCCCGATGTGTTTCAAGGTGACAGGGCCAGAAATTCTAACCATTGCTGCCATGTAGGATGCAGCTTTTCTTAAACCTTGTCCTACTACTGGACCGTGCAGCCAACTCTAAGTGCCATTTTAAAAACTGGTTTTCTTTATTTTTTTATTAACAATTTTACAAAAAGTTAATTTATAGAGTTCTGAAGTAAAGAAATATTCTAAATAGTTTAATTGAACAATACATAAAACAGAACTCTTGTTAATGTTCACTGTTCTGCCTTCTATACATTTAAGGAGAATTGTTGATTTCAAGAAAAGTTAATGAATACATGTAATTGTGTATTCATATACACACACACATAACTAAGCATACATGTATGTGTATGTGTGTGTTTCTACAGAAAATATGAGACATCCTTTAATTATCCTCTGTCTTAAAAAAAAGGCTTAGGTATAAATCTCCTGATGATTATTTAATTCTGTGCAATATTTTTTTCTTTTTTCTTCATAATCTATTACAATTTTTTCTGTCAACATGACCTTGGAACATCTTCAGATTTCTAATGTTTATTACAACATATACATATCCATTTATGCATCTAAGAAGCACCTGCTAAATAATGCTTACAGCAATAACAAATTTGCACTGATTGTCATTAAGTGCTAGTATGTTAAGTATATTGAGGAACCTAGGTAAACAGAGCAAACTAATTACATATATATATATATATATATTGGTTGAGAGTTTTTTGCTATAGGGCGCATGCGCTCTCCAGAAAGAGAGAGAGAGACAGAAAGCGAGAAATCACCCCCCAGGGGAGATGGCCATGCCACAATCCCTTCTCCTCCATTTTCCTCTGGGGATCTTGGGCACACATGCATATGTGCCCAGTGTGAGTTTAAGTCACCAGGTCCAGGACTTGAACCATGGTCGACTACATGGGAGTCCAGCGACACAGCCATTACACCAACTGCTGATCCCTACAATTATCTCTTTCAATTAATACTTTTAATGTTGAAATTTCAGATAGCTGACATGTCAATAAACAGGCGTTTGTAGAGATGAACTTTTTACCTCCCCTAAGATTAACCATGGTAAATCTATAGCATCTTTAACATCAACTGCATGTGTTATTTTGAGAATATGTGTCACACATACACACACACTATAATGACATTAAAATGTAAGAAAAAAGTATTAGATTTTCCTAATCTAAGAGTTGTATGCTTGCTATAAAGGGACAGAGAAGAGAATTCAGTGAAGAGATTGGCTTTAAAAGTTAAGAGAAAGTGCTGTCAAATTCAGATTTGTTTTTAAACCTGAAAGCCTAAGTACTGCTACATGATGATGATAATAACTTTAAAGAAACAATGATGTAAATGTCACAGTTATTTGGATGAGGTAGACAAAAAGTATGGATCACAAGAGTGATGATTATTAGGCTAGCTGTTTCCAGAATATTGGGGTTAAATGTATTTAACTAT
>NW_006160124.1:1573804-1578681 GCF_000334495.1 Tupaia belangeri chinensis
GTTTTTGCTACAGGGCGTATGTGCTCGCCAGACAGACAGAGAGAGACATAGAGACAGAAAGCGAGAAATCACCCCCTCAGGGGGAATGGTCATGCTGCAATTCCTTCTCCTCCATTCTCCTCTCAGGATCTTGGGCACGTATGCACACGCGCCTGGCGTGAGTTTTAAGCCACTGGATCCGGGACGCAAACCGTGGTAGAATACGTGGGAGTCCAGCGACATAGCCATTACACTAACTGCTTGTTCCCACTATTGTTTTTCTTATTAAGCAACTTGAAATTTATAGAAATTTAAAACTTTTCATTTTAAAGCATCCCTCTGAAATAGAAGCTAATTTCTATAGTAATATTTCCAACAAAATAAAAAATGCAAATATATGCAGAAAATAAAATAAATTCTAGGGTAATAATTTACAAATAAAAACCAAATATAATTTCCCTGGTATGGACATTATTTCATTTATTTAGATGAAATGTTTTCTGACCTCCTGTATTTTTTTTTTAAAGATAACATTGGATAGCACATATATTCGGTAAATAACCCTAACAATAATTCTTTGCTAACGAAGGAATGACACATAGTATAATACACTATTGTTGGATTTAAAATTGAAACACTAGAACACTAGTGCTTCGTAAAAACCTGCTTGAGTTAACTTATGGACTCTGTTTCATATATTTATACTTTAACAGTAGAGGTAAAATCTTTTTGTTTCTAAGTCAAATATAAATGGTGTCTTAAATTTGTGCTTGCAATTCTCTTGCAAGCATTTTATTCTTTTATTCTAATGTACCTATCCATAAAGAATGTATGTGTTCTGTGTTTTCTAAAAATTTGTGTTATAAGACTTGATACTTTTCCAAATTACTGTTGTTATTCAATATTTTATTGTAGAGCAACAGATATGCTGATATGTTTAAACACTATGGATGAATATATAGCACGATTAATTAGAGGTTGTTAATTTCTTTTTTTCTTTTTTTACTTGGAGAGGTTTTTGCTATAGGGCATGTGCACTCAACAGACAGACAGAGAGAGACAGAGAGACAGAAAACGAGAAATCACCCCCCGGGGGGATGGCCATGCCATAATCCCTTCTCCTCCATTCTCCTCTCAGGATCTTGGGCATGCATGCACACGTGCCCAGCGTGAGCTTTAAGCTACCCGGTCCAGGACGCGAACCGCCGTCGAATACATGGGAGTCCAGAGACATAGCCATTACGGTAACTGCTGGTCCCGAGGTTGTTAATCTTATGTGATTAAACAATACCATTTTTAGATAAACTACATATAAAAGCATTCTGGATACCATTTTTAGATAAACTACATATAAAAGTGTTTTTGTACATGATGTAATTCGTCTTATCACATTATCTCTCAAGGTGAGGTAAAGTGAAGAAAGATCTTTAATGATTACCACTTTATTTTACTGTCTTCTCTGAGTTACATTTAAATAAGAAACACTTTTTGCTGCCATCAGTATGACTAGTTTTATAAAGGATAGTTAAGATATGAATTCTATGACTATAAATTGTACTTAGGTAAATCAAGGATTTAATATTTCTTCTTGCCTCAAATTGCAATGCAGTTTCTAGTGCACCTGTCAGGAATACCCAGTGTATTTGGTTCATAATACTATCATTCAGATCAGATCTAATCAGTTGCTGTGTTGTTATCAGATGTTTTAGGCACTAGATGAATCTGGAAGGCAAGAATAATTCTTTAGCAAGAAGAATATTTAGTGTAACATTTTATAACCACTGCCGTGAGGAAGTTACACTAAGAGAGCATTTAAATGTATCTGTACCTGATGCAGACTGCATAGCCACTTCCTATGCAAGATCTCACAAAGAGGCTTTGGTTGAGCAAATCGTCATGATTTAAAATTGAATGAAAATTTTAAGTAAACCACTTCATCATATTCTTGCTCTGGTCTTGGAGGTACAAAGTGAAGTTTGTACACAAAAGGGAATTATTTTATGACACCAGATGTCCAAATGGAATCAAGTATTGTTAAAGAAAATATTTATATTATATACACACACACACATATATATATGTGTGTGTGTGTGTGTGTGTGTATGTGTATATATAAAATCTCATGGTTGCTTGAATACCCTTCTATTCATGCTTCTAAAAAATCAGATTTAAGGGAACAGCAGTTAGCATAATGGCTATGTCACTGGACTCCCACGTAGTCGACCGTGGTTCGAGTCCCGGACCCGGTGGCTTAAATTCACACTGGGCATGTGTGCTTGCATGCCCAAGATCCCGAGAGGAGAATGGAGGAGAAGGAACTGTGGCATGGCCATCCCCCTTGGAGGGTGATTTCTCGCTTTCTGTCTCTCTGTCTCTTTCTGTCTGTCTGGTGAGTGCACACACCCTGTAGCAAAAACCTCTCCAAAAAAAGAAAAAAAATCAGATTTAATTGTAGTAAAACATCAGAGTTCCTTTGGAAGCATGTACAAGATCTGAGAAAGATGGATAAGACCATTCATGGTCTCCACTCCCCCTTCAAAGTTGTTGACTTTGCCTTTACCAATCATACTTCTAAGACAGATATTTCCTCTGTCAAAATGAGCCTGGGCTTCGAGAATTTCTGAAAAAGTATACTTACAAAGCAAGGACTGAGGAATATATTAAAACTGCAAATGTATGAAAAATGATGTGTGTAATAGTAGTCATAGAAAATTTATTTAAAAAAAACAAAAACGGAATGAGTCCAGGTGTCTATCAATAAGACTATGGAAACACTAAGTGATATTCAATAATTCAAAAATTCCTTAGCAGTAAAAATGAGCAAACTAGTAATGTATGCAAATACATAGATAAATATAAAAATGGTATTTGTCATTAGAATGTATAAAACAAAGAAAAATCTACTTATGAAAATATGTATACTCTAGCATTCTCTTACATATCAAAGAAAAAAATATATATATTTTGAGAGGTTTTTGCTCTAGGGTACGTGCACTCTCCAGACAGAGAGTGACAAAGAGACAGAAAGCGAGAAATCACCCCTGAGGGGGGATGGCCATGCCGCAATCCCTTCTCCTCCATTCTCCTATCGGGATCTTGGGCACACACGCACATGCGCCCAGCGTGAGTTTAAGCCACCGGGTCTGGGACTCGAACCGCGGTTGACTACATGGGAGTCCAGTGACATAGCCATTACACTAACTGCTGGTCCCAGCCAAAAAAAAAATTAAATGAATAAATAAACTAATCTATGATGATGAAAACTAAGTGAAATTACTTCTTGGCATCTTAAAAATTAAATAGATAAGAGTGCAAAAATACTTTCTTGGGTAATTATGATGTTCTGGTTTCATAGGTAAGGTTGCATTGAATTCATCCATTGTCAAAGCAGATCAAACTATACACTGATCTGTGCAATGTATAACTTAATAATAAGATTTTTAATTGCTAAAATATGAATTTGAAACTGGCTGACTTTTAAAAATAAGGTATTAAGAAAATTGAATAACATTAACAAACAATGGAAAACATAGGGCTCTTCTTATTTTTTCATGCTCCTGTATAAGAAATCAAATCCTTGGCAACATTGTCTTCTATATACATATATACTTTTTTTTTTTTTGAGAGTTATTTTTTGTCTTTTTTTGTTTGTTTGTTTTGTTTTGTTTTTTCTGTAGGGCAACTGTGCTCACCAAAAAGACAGAGAGAGACAGAGACAGAAAGCAAGAAATCACCCCCCGGGGGGGTGGCCATGCTACATTATTTTCTTGAGATCTTGGGCACACGTGCACCCATGCCCAGTGTGAGTTTAAGCCACTGGGTCCAGGACTCGAACCACGATCAACTACATGGGAGTCCAGCGAGATAGCCATTACACCAACTGCTGGTCCCAACATTGTCTTCTATTTTTCAGAATTATGTGCTAGCTGATTTCGGCTCTCAGGGTGCCTCCTGTGGTAACAAGAAACTATGGTGCATATATGTTGTTTTCTAATTCATTTGTAACTAGCTATTCTTCTGAAATTTCAAAATAGTTGAATGGACCAGCAGATGGCATAGCTGTTATGTTGATAACCTCTCATATGGCTGACTGCATCTGAGTTCAGACCCAATGACTTGAAAATCATGCTAGGTGTGTTTGCCTGCCCTAGATGCAGAGAAGAGAATGGAGGAAAAGGGATTGTGGTGTGGCCATTCCCCCTGGGGAGTTATTTCTCAACTTCTCTCTCACTCTGTCTGTCTGTCTCTCTTTGGTGAGTGCACATGTACTAAGACAAAAACTTCTAAAAAGAAAAAATTGGAGATAGGTCATCTCAAATTTGTAGACTCAGACAAAGGTGGATATCCAAGTTGCCCTTAATCTACTTATTAAATACTGAATGATGCATTGTTCTTAGTAGAATAGCTTAAGAAATCAAACAGCATGGTTAAAATTGTATAATGTCTGAAACCAAAAGATAAGAAAACAATTTAATTGGCAATGCAAACTATTTTGAATGAGTTATATGGATTTATAGATAATAGTTTTATCTGGGAAAAACAAGTGGTTATGGGTAACACGTGAACATAAAGACTTTCTTATGTAGAGTAGGAAGACCATCTTTTGTGGACATAAAGTGATTATTTCCCTCTTAAATCATTACTACAATAAATTATTAATTATTTTCAGGCTTCCTCCCTTTCTCATTTTCTTCTCTAATTTCAAGAGAAATGCTAGCCTACTCATCTTCAGAACTAAGCATAATTTCTGGTTCAATATATGAGTTATAAATTTACTAAAATTGAATTGAAAGGGAAAATTAGCTATTCTTAAATTCCAGGAACACTAGAATAAGATTCTTTTAGGGAGACCAGCAGTTAACATAATGGCTATGTCTCTGGACTCCCACGTAGTCGAC
>NW_006160124.1:1578837-1597425 GCF_000334495.1 Tupaia belangeri chinensis
TTTCAGGAGAGTGCCCGGGCCGTATAGCAAAAACCCTCTCAAAAAAAAAAAAAAAGATTATTTTAGGACTGAATATACAAACACAAACCTAGTAGAAAAAGTCAGCATTAGATAATTTAGACCATAGTTGTTTAGAAATAACTTAGAGAACTTTGTAGTGAAAAAAAAGCAATTTGTTCAGCAAAGTATAATTTTAATAGCTAAAACAATTATGTTGACTTCTAAGGGGAGAACATATTTATACACGTGCAATATTGTCATGTGTTCTTGAGAAAAATTTAGAATAAATATCATTGACTTGAATATTGATACAAATGTCTAATTCTGCTGTTGAAAGCATAATCATTTATGGGTCTGCATTAAGTAAACTTTCAGAGGACTCAGTCTCTTCAGGTGAATTATTAAATTTTGGAATATAGAGAAAATAGTGACTCCTCTTGGAGTGGAGCAATTGTACAATAATTTGTAAATTGAATTGGGGCCAGCAGGTAGTATAGTGGTTACATCACTGGACTCTCACATGACTGACTGCAATTCACACTGGTCACGTGTGTATGCATGTCCAAAATTCCAGAAGGAAAATGGATTGCCACATGACCCTCCCCCCTAAAGGATGATTTTTCACTTCCCCTCACAATGTCTCTCTCTTCAGCTGTAAATGCAGGAGCCCTATGGTAACACCCTCTAAATAATAATATTAATTTTTAAATAGATTTAACTAGGGATGGGAGGAATTTCAACTAAAGATAAACATTTCATGAGAAAAATAGGTAATATCATCTTTTAAATTCTACCAAGTCTGAAGATTTTGTTATTCTTAACCAGAAATATCAGTTTTCATAGCCTAGACTGCACATTTCCAAACTTGACATTAATTAGGCTGAAGACATTTCTTTGACAGTTTTGAACTTTTTGGTGAACTGTGAAATTAAATTTCATGAATATAAAGCAGCATAAAAATTTTCTTTTCTTTTCCTCTCTTTCTTCTTTCTTTTCTTTCTTCCTTTCTTTCTTTCTTCCTTTCTTTTCTTTTTTTGGTTTTTATGTAATTGCCAGAATAGAAGGTACGTGTGCTCCCAGAGGGGGAAGCAGAAAGGAAAGAGAAAGAAAGTATACCTCACTGGGGCGGGTCATATGGTCACATCTCCATTCTTCCATCATGTTGGGATATTGAGCCTGCACACATCTGATATGCTTTTCAACCTACCAGGACTGGGATTGGAACCATGCAGTTGACCATGTGGGATCCAGCTCCCTTAGCTACCAGGTCACCAAAGTGGGACCAATGTTTTTATTTTTCATAAAAATCTGATGCTGCACTATTAATACAGTAATAGTAACTATTAATAAAATTTTTAGCAACTATTATTCTATAATTTAAGAACTTTGAGGTAAAGATTTGTGGTTTTTCAGAATCTTTTTAGTAGAAAGTTAACAGATTTTCTATATAAGTATGGAATAAATTATTTAATCCTTGAAAGAGTCAATATAGAAGGCCTAATCGTTTACATTTCCTAATCAGATGAAAAATGTGCATGCATAGAGTTAAATACATATAATCTTAAAACGTAAAATATAATATTTTAAGGTTAGCTTTGTATAGGCTAATACCATTCAATAAAGGCAAACAAGTAAGTAAAAATTAAGTCCTTCATTCACTGATTAAATACAAAATTTTAAACATCTACTTTTTTTTCTTAAAGCTATAACAAATATGGCAATAGAAAATAAAAATAAATGTTTTCTGTCCTCAAGGAGATTTTAATTATATGAGGACACCAGATGATAAATAATTTTGAAGATGGAAACAAATGAGCATAAAATCAGGTGTTAGAATGTGTGTTTCAGAGAAGATGGAAACGCTAGTACTTTATACCTTAAATGTCACTATGACACATGTCAGGAAGCCTGATGTAGCCAATATTTTATTAGAATCAAGATGACATATGAAAAATATAATGGTTGCTTGTGCCAGGAAAGAATATGGCAATAGTACCTGTATCACTTTGAAGTTTATGTCTTAAAATTTCTCACAATGCCATTTAAATTACTAATATAAATATGAACCAGAGGTCATTCACATCGTAAATGCTTAATATATCTTCAAACAACTTATTTAATAAAAATTGTAGCAGTTGAGTCAAAAGACTCCTCATCTTTTTTCCAGGTACTATTCCTACAAATAAAGCAATTTCTTCTTATATTCATGAGTCCAATTTCCTGGACTCTAAAAACCTTGAGAAAGATACCATATACATGCAGTAACTCATAGATACTACAAGTGTTAAATCATTTTTAATGACTAATACCCATAAACAATTAATACCCATAAATAATACCCATATTAATACTTAATACCCATCAACAATTGAGATAAGATTATTTGTAGAGAAATAATATGCTTAGTGGTTCCCAATTTCCCATCTTGTACTATTCAACATCTTTTCCACAGCACAACAAATCATAAATCTCAGAGCTCAAAAAAAACCAAAGTATTTTAACTCATCTTATGTAAAAATCTGCTAAATGACAGTAGATCAGATAATTAGTTTCAATTCTTCAGTGTTCTGTTGTGTTTGACTGGTTTGTAGAAAAGTTGAATTGGGATGTCATTTTAAAAGTATTCTTTGGGAGTAAAATTAATCCATTAACATGATCTAATCATGGGTCCAGCAGTTAGCATAATGGCTATGTTGCTGGACTCCCACGTAGTCGACCGCGGTTCGAATACCGGACCCCGTGGCTTAAACTCACGCCGGGCGCGGGTGCATGCATGCCCAAGATCCCGAGAGGAGAATGGAGGAGAAGGGATTGCGGCATGGCTATTCCCCCTGGGGGGTGATTTCTCGCTTTCTATCTCTCTGTCTCTCTTTGTCTGTCTGGTGAGCACATGCGCCCTATAGCAAAAACCTCTCCAAGAAAAAAAAAAAAAAAGACCTAATCAGTTCATTTTAAAAACATGTCTCCTGTAAAGTTTCCTTTGCCCTGAGAGGATGTCTTAATTAGCTACATGCTATTCATATCATTTCTCAAGCTCATCTGTTATGGTTTCATGGAGGTAATACTTTCAAGTCTCCACCCTGAAAGTTCTAGGTTATTTGTATTGTGTTTCTTCTAATGCATCCCTGGTTATAAACAAGTCAACTTTTAATTTTTTTAGTATAACTTCTTATAGTAATTAATAATATAAAATTTTAAACAAACTGGACTGGTGAGAAATGTATTCATGTTGGAACATTCACTTTATAAGCTAAGTGATGTATGTGATTGAATGTATAAAAGAAATTCATATAAAATAAAACATAAAAAAGAAACTTCACTGGAAAAAAAAATCTACAAATGACTCTGTAGCTAATGGTCATAGGAAATGGTGAAAAAATAGGTATTTCTCCTTAAGAAAAGAATAAGGCTAAGGGTATCCCCTTTCACTGCTCTTTTTAAACATTGTTCAGGAAGACTGCACTAATGCAGCACAGTAAGAAAAGTACTTAAAAGGTTAGAAATTACGAAAAAAGAAGTAATAAACATGAGTGATAAAATACCAAAAACTGATCAATATCATATGCCATCGTGGAATTAAAATCAAAACAACAATGAGATGCCACTGCACACCTAGAAAACCTTCAGTCTAATACACTGACAACACCAGATGCTAATGAGGATTTAGAATCACTAGAACTTTGATTTGTTGCTGATAGAAATGCAAAATAGTAATAGCCACTTCTACTTGCAAGACAGTTTAGTAATTTATTACAAAGCTAAACATAATTTTACACATTATCTATCACGTCTAGGTATTTACTCAAGTAAGTTGCAACCTTATTTCTATTTTTTTTTTTCTTGGAGAGGTTTTTCCTGTAATAAGGCACATGTGCTTGCCAGAAAGACAGAGAAACAGAAAGTGAGAAATCACCCCCCAGGGGGGATGGCCATGCAGCAATCCATTCTCCTCCATTCTCCTCTCGGGATCTTGGGCATGCACACACATGTGCCGGGCGTGAATTCAAGCCACCAGGTCCAGGACTTGAACTGCAGTCGACTACATGGGAGTCCAACAACATAGACATTACGCCAACTGCTGGTTCTACAATCTGATTTCTATATGTTTATATGAAAACCTGAACATGAATATTATATAACTTTATTCAAAATCCTCAAATAATGGAAACAACCACGATATCCTTCAATAGATAATTCATAAATAAGCTGTGGTACATTGATATGCTGGAATTTGGCTATTAAAAGAAATGAACTATGAAGTCATGTAAAGACAGGGAGGAATCCTAAATTAATATTGCAAGTGAAGGAGCCTGCTTGGAAAGACTTCCTAATGTATGGTTCTAAAACTATAAGATATTGTGGGAAAGACAAAACTATGGGGGCAGTAAAAGATCAATGATTGCTATGGTTGGGTGGGTGAGGAGTGGGCAGAGCATGAGACATGAGTAGGTGGAACACAGAGCACTGTAGGAGAGTGAGACTGTCCTGTATGACACTGTAATTGTGCATATATCATATTCTGTTTTTGTTAAAACCTATGCGACTTTACAACTCAGAGTAAACCCTACTCTAAACTGTGTTCTTTTATGAATAATAATAATATATCAATATTGATTTATTAATTTCAAATCATGGAAAAACCTTCATCAATTTGTTCTTTTCCTAGTTTTCTTCAGCGTTACTAGATTTAAATTTATCCTACTTTAGATAAATGACAAAAGGTTATTGGAGTCTTTGAAGTCAGAGAGCTACCTGAGTTGGAGTTAAGTTACCATTCTTGAGCTGGTGATTTTGTATCCATAGATATTTTATCACAGCACTGTGGATGTCCTCATTTTGATTTTTATCCTTTTCTTTACCAACCACCTGAACACTTCAATGCCACTAAACCATTCTTTCATTTTTTTTCTATTTCTCTTATTATTCTTACTTGTTAGTCATCTTCCTTCTTTGAAATGGCTCAAACCTTTCCTTGTCATTAAATCGGATACATAGACACAGGAGCAGATGGGTCCTTCCCTACATATTCTATCACTCTCTGAACATGAGTTTAAAATAGGGGATTCAAACAAAAAAGCAGTGCCCATCTCTGAAAGTTTTTATTTGTTTTCATCACAGCCATATGTCAATATGGTTAGTTCATTGCCTGTCATTGTGAACTTAATCTGTTTCCTTGGATATGGGTAGTTCAAGGATTTCAGATGCTGTACTGTTTTAAAGAAGGTGAGAAAATCAAGCAGTTGCCTTTTAAAGCATAATTTGCTCTCTTCATGCTTTCACTTATTAAATATGGGTCAATTTAATTACATTTACATTCTGGGAAATTGTTTGGATGCTGAACAGCTCTGGAATTCAACTCAAGCAGTCTATTTTGCTCAATTATGTCTACCTTGGAATCTTTCAGTTCTTGATCATTAGTCAAAGAAAATTACCAGTTGAATGCTGTTATTTTGAAGTAAAGTGTCACATTCCTTTCAACCATTAATACATCCTATCCATAAGTTTCCATGGTGGTCATTCCTCTGTTTAACATTGTGTGCTGAGGAGTGTTGTTAGTGATCAAAAGCTATAAATAATCATAACCATAACTGAAAACTGGATGTTCTGAAATCCCAGCGGAATCATTAGTGTACAATAAGACCTTGATAGTTTGTTTTCCCTTGGATTATTGACTCTTTTTTTCTTTTCTATTTTTAACAATTTTACTTAAGCTAAAATTCAGTGAAGCAGCAACCACGTAACAGTATTCGTCATTGATTTCCTTTCTATGTGCTTTTCCTTAAAAATTTTATTTTGCCAATTCTGCAGTGGTAGAAACTTTTCATCCATAAACAAACCAACAAACAAATGAGTGAGCAAATAAAAAATTTTTGAAATTCATCCCTGGTATTTTTCCAGAGAGGTTTTGCCACTTCATACTGAGAGTGAATCAGCAACTACTCCAGATCAAAATCTCTCAGATCTTTATTTCCTCTTCTTTGCCTTACCACAAAGTGCCCTTGTCATATCAAGTTGTATGTTTGATAGTCAATTCCATTAATTGTTCCAGTTTGTATTAGCTACAAATGACTAAGGAGTAGCAATGATTGTGGGTCCTATTGATAGTCAGCCTCCTGAGGCACAATAGGGTTGACATAGCCACATGTTTACCAGATTGAATAAAGGACAAAGAATGAGGAGAACCACCTGCATGGTGGCAGCCGAGCATTGTCTCTGGACTCCAAGAATAGCTTAGAATATTCTAGAAATTCCATATTACTTTTTTTTTGAGAGGTCTTTGCTGTAGGATGTGTGCCCTCTCCAGAAAGACAGAGAGAGACAGAGAGACAAAAAGTGAGAAATCATCCCCCAGGGCAGATGTCCACACTGCAATCCCTTCTCCTCCATTCTCCTCTCTGGATCTTGGGTATGCACACACATGTGCCCGGCGTGAGTTTCAGCCACCGGGCCTGCGGCTCGAACTGCGGTCAACTACATGGGAGTCCAATGACATAGCCATTATGCTAACTGCTGATCCCTGAAACTCCATATTAATTAAAATAATAATTGAGAATTGACACTGAATTTAATGATGCAGAAGTCATTCTTTCTTTTTGACAACAGCATTGTAGTGGCATGCTGAGGGTCAGGAGAGTCCTGAGATAGGAGAGGTGTCAGGGACAGAAACTATTGATAACTATCAATAACACTGTCTCTCAGTGAGTTTTGTTGCAAAGAGGAACAGAGAAAAATGTGAGTCCAAGTTCAAGCCAAGAGCACTTTTCGAAATGGAGTGTTTGCAGATGGCAATGCACAAGTTTAAAAGAAAAAAATAAAATATGCTGGAGGAAGAGGGAAGCATTGCTAGAGTTTTGTACTTATGTAATCAAGAAACAGGCACTGAGCACCGCTGGAATACCTGGAATATTTCCACATGACTCTTGTGTATCATTAAGCTAGTTTTCATCATATCAGGCTTAAGAAATAAATTTATGCTAGTGACTCCACTTGTAGTTTGGTTCATTTGGAATTTGGGGGATTACAATTTCTTGCTGAAATGCTTTACGGTGAGTTTGACTCAGAGAAACAGGGAAGCCTATTTATCACTTGCCTGGTCTACTGTTATCATGGAGAAACATTTTCTAAGATTTCAGTTTCTCAGAGAAAACTGACAAAATCAAAACCAGCATAAGGGATCCTTACATAACTGATATTTTTCATACTTTTATTCGGAAATAAAATCTATTGTGGCTCAATGTTTTTCATACTTTTATTCGGAAATAAAATCTACTGTGGCTCACACAGCAATGATAATCTAATCAATAATCCTTGACTGACCTCTGAGCAATCACTAGCATTCTCAGTGTATTTCAGATGCACAAGATGGAAGCAATTAGATAAAGGGGAAGGTTCACAAACTGGAGGAATGCTATTCCATGTTCTGTTTTTATGTTCCCACTGTACTCACTTTTTAATTTTTTTAAAAAGAGATTTTTGTTTTAGGGTACATGGACTTGCCAGAGAGACAGAGAGAGAGAGTGAGAGACACAGAGAGAGAAAGTGAGAAATCATCCTCCAGGGGGATGGCCATGCTGTCATCTTTTCTCTCCCATTCTTCTCTTGGGATTTGGGGCCTGCATGCACACATGCCTGGTGTGACTGTCAAGCCTCTGGGTTTGGGACTTGAACCAGTCAGCCATGTGGGATTCCAGTACCTCACCCACTACACCACCTGGTGGACTCCTGTACTCACCTCTTAAACAGAATTCTATGCTTCTCATTTATTCTTGCTCTTCATTGCTGATGCAATTAATATATTTAGGAGCCAAGCATCCAGGGATAATCAGAGAGGTGTAGGCTCATCACTCAGCACTCACTAGATTGGCTCTAGAGAAACTATTCACTGAAAATCTGCTCCCTCAGAACAAGGCCATCATCCCTTAGAAAGAACCACATGGAAGTCATACTTTTCTTTAAAAAAAAAATCATTTTATGCATTTGATCACTATACACCACTCAGCTTGTACATTGAATTTACCTCACATGAATATACTTCACACCAGTCCAGTTGAGGATACAAAATACACTATCATCAACAGATAATAATCCATTTCTGTGTCCCAAAAATGTCTTGCCTCACTATTTTCCTTCTTAATTTTTCCCCTCACTCTCTCCCCCTTCTCCCACCCTCTTCCAGTAATACTTTTCCATTTTTACTTTGGATCCATCAGCAGTCTTGCTCTTGTCCCTGATCGGATTTCTTTAAATTCAAAGCTATTTTAACATAGCTGTGTTTCTTATGCTGAGTCCTCAAATTTAAACTCTTGGTTGTGGTGTCCTTATGATACTATTTGGATAAATAAATGACTGAGAATTATATTGATAAAATTAGAGCAAAAGCAATTTGGACAAAAATACCATATCTAGAAAGAAACTTTTCATTCCAGCATTGTTTCATTTTACTTCCCTGTCATGCAGTACATACTTGACTACAAATGGCTGTGTCAGAGTACAGTCATCTAACTTAAAATATGCTGGTTTTTTGGATAATGATTTGTCTCCTCAAAGTTAATGTTTTGGAATGTGGTCTCTGATATAGTGCAGTTCAAAGGTGAGGCCTAGTGGGTAGTGATTGAATCATGGAAGCATCAGTCTCATGAATAGATTAAGGCTGTTATTTGAGTGAGTGAGCTCTATTTCTCAAGAGAAGAGATTAGTTCTCGGGACTAGCAGTTGGCGTAGTGACTATGTCGCTGGACTCCCATGTAGTCAACTGTGGTTCTAGTCCCAGACCCGGTGGCTTAAACTCACACCGGGCATGTGTGTGTGCATGCCCAAGATCCCGAGAGGAGAATGGAAGAGAAGGGATTGCCCTGTGGCCATCTCCCCTGGGGAGTGATTTCTCACTTTCTGTCTCTCTGTCTCTCTCTGTCTTTCTGGTGAGCACACACACCCTGGAGCAAAAACCTCTCCAAAAAAAAAGAGATGAGTTTAGTTCTCACAAGTGTGGGTTGTTATAAAAGGAAGATGGCTGCCCCCCCAGGTTGTTCTCTCTGCATTCTCCCACTGTCCTCTCTGTTTCTGCTTATCACGATGCCTGCATCATGCCTTTGGATTTTAGCCACCAGAATCGTGAGTCAAATAAATCTTTATTCTTTTTATTGTGAATCACCCAATCTCAGATATTTCCGTTATCAAAAAATAACAGCCTGAAAAAAAATACAACTTTCTTGTAAATTTTACTTCCTCAGTTTTAGTATATGGCAATCCTACCAGTGATTTAAAGATAATACTTTCCAACGTATTTTTTCTCTCACATCATTAGCAAAACCTTTAATCTAATTCCAATATATAGTACCATCTTTTTAAGATTGAATTATTGTTTTTTAAAATAAAGAAGAAATAAATGGCAATTTAAAATTTATCTGTCAAATGAAATTGTGTCAAAATCAGATGTTCTGTAATTTATACTATCAGCATGGTTTTGCCATTTCTCTTCTATTTGGTTCATTTTACAGATGATACTTGAAGGCCAGGCAAGCTAATTAAACTCCGGTCACGTAAGGTTAGGTAGCTTGCTGTCATATTAGTGTTTCTACACAGCTAGTGAGAAAAGGCAGAATGACATAAAATGCCATGAAACATGAGGTCTTCTAAATAACCCCACTGTCATTTTTTGAATGACTGCCAAATGCCTACCTACAGCAACAGCAAATGCCAGTACAGACTGAGGCATTTGGTAGGGGCACAGATAACAACTATTGTTCCATAGTAAAGGGAAAATAGATACGTTCCTTGGTGTTGCGGAGAGAGAGCAGGGTCACTGATTATATCTATTATTTGGAGACAAGTTCACTCTTTTCTGAACTAAAACCTTCTGGAAGAATGGTATGGCATTGCCTATGGCTAAATTAGACTATTAATGTGAAAACAGAACTTAACAGTATGTAAGATTCTTAGGTTGTTTTTCTTAAAGTAGCAGCCATCACTAGCTTGCTACCATCTGAGCATAAAGCTGTAGCATCAGCTTTTGCTGTTGATGAGAGTCACTTTACACTGACAATGTTTAAACACTTTGCGGACATCAAAACAGAGTGGAACTTGGATGCCTCGTTGACTTATTTGTATATTTGTCTTTAAATCATTTTATAGAAATATTAAAGCATGTATCTTTGGAGAAACCATGGTTTATGAGGAGGTATTCAGAACATACAGTGAAAGGAAAGAAGTGTTATATGTGTATTTGATTACAAGAATTAAATATAAATAAATTCTGTTTTTATTACAGTTTATATAAAAGATGCAAGACTTTGGTTCAAGGTTTTTTCAGAAGTGGATAGGCAGGGGACCAGCTGTAGGCATAATGGCTATGTTGTTGGACTCCCATGTAGTTGACCATGGTTTGTGTCCTAGACCTGATGGCTTAAACTCACACTGGGCATGTGTGCATGTGTGCCTCAGATCCCAAGAGGAGAATGGAGGAGAAGAGATTGTGGCGTGGCCATCCTCCCTGGGGGTGATTTCTCGCTTTCTGTCTGTCTTTCTGGCAAGCAACGCATCCTAAAGCAAAAAATCATCTCCATAAAGAAAAGAAGAAGTTGATAGGCAGAAGATGCAGTTCTGGTACACAGAGAAAAGATTTTGCTTGAGTTCCTAAAATTCTTTTCTAATGAACAATGATATAGACTTACATTCTGAAATTAATGAAACACTTAAACATCACTTTTCTTATTAATTTTTTCTTTTTATTTTATGTATTATAAAGTTTTATTTATATTTAATTAATTATTGTACATAGATGTGGGCTATATAGAGATTTTTTTCTTTTTTATTTATTTAACTAAATTACTCAATGCATTATTTATTTTATATTTATTATATTGTGTCATAACAGCATGCCAATGAGTATTTCCATCCTGAATCCATTATACATTGGTTCATAAAGATATTAACATACATGTTATCATTAACAGACAATAACAGATAATTTTCCATATTTTTGTTCCTTAAGTTTTTTTTTTTGAGAGGTTTTTGCTATCGAACTCTTGTGCTCACCAGAAAGAAATAGAGAGACAGAGAGACAGAAAGTGAGAAATTATCCCCCAGGCTAATGGCCATGCTGCAATACTTTCTCCTCAGGATCTTGGGCATGCACTCACATGCACCCAGCCTGAGTTTAAGCCACCGGATCTGGGACTCTAACCGTGGTCGACTACATGGGAGTCCAACAACTAGCCGTTATATCAAGTGCTAGTCCCATGTCCCATAAATGTTTTTTTTTTCTTTTTCTCCTTGATTCCCTCCCTCTCAACCTGTCCCATTTCTCATCCTCCTCCCACACTGTCTCTAGTATACACAGTTGCTCGCCATGCATTCATACCTTCCAATCTTTCCCTTTCTGTCACTGAGTGTAGACATTCAGTATATATTAAGTAAAATGCCTCTCTTTCATAGTCTGACTTGCTCCACTTAAGAGTAAATCTTCCATATTCATCTGTTTTATTTTCTTTTTTTAATGAGGTTTTTGCCAGAGGGCATGTGTGTTCACTGAAGTGCAAGACAGAAACAGTGAGAGGGAAAGTGAGAAACCACCTCGCCTAGAAGGAATGGCCACACTGCAATCCCTTCTCCTCCATTCTCCTTTTGGGATTTGGAGCATGCATGCAGAAGTGGCCAGCATGATTTTCAAATCTCCAGGTCTGGGACTCAAGCTATGGACAGTCATGTGGAAGTCCAGTAACGTAACCATTGTGCCATCTGTTGACCCCCAACATTTGTCCACTTTCTAACAAATGCTGGGGTCTCACTGCTTTCTATGCCTGAATAGTATTCTATAGTGTATATGTGCCACACTTTTTCAATACATTCATCTGTGAATATTTTGGGTTGTTTCCAAGTCTCAGGGATTGTGAATAATGCCATAATAAACATGGATGTACAAGGTATTTTATGACAGTGAATTCCTGTCCTTCGGGTCGATACCCAAGAGTGGAATTGCAGGATTGTATGACAGTTCTATTTACAGATCTTTGAGGAATCTCTGTACTGTTTTCCACAGTGGCTGTACTAATTTACATTCCCACCAACAGGGCAGGAGAGTTCTCTTTTCACAACAGCCTCATTAGCACTTATGTTTTTTATATTTTTAATCTTAGTTATTTTGCCTGGAGTTAGGTGGTATCTCATTATGGTTTTGATTGGCATTTGCCTTATGATAAGGGATGCCAAGCATTTTTTTTCTACATGCTTTTTGGCTGTTCATATATATTCTTTAGAGAGTTGTTTGTTCATCATATTTGTCCATCTTTTAATTGAATTAGTCATTTTCGGGGGAGAAGCTGCTTGTGTTTCCTCTATATTCTGGTTATCAGTCCCTTATCTGAGACAAGTTTTCAAGTATATTGTATCCTTCTGAAGGTTGCCTATTCACTTTAATTATTGTTTCTTTTGATGAGCAGAAGCTTTTTAACCTCATGTAATCCCTCTCATCTATTTCAGGGATTATTGCCTATTCTTTAGGAGTCTTATTTAAGGAGTCATAGCCTACTCCAAGAGTTTCCCATGTGTTTTACAATTTGAGGTCTTAGGTTTAGATCTTTGATCCATTTTGAGTTGATTTTTATTGGTGGTAAGAGATAGGGGTTAAGTTTAATCTTTCTGCAGGTGAACACCTAGCTTCCCTAGCACAATTTGCTAAACATATTTTCTTTTCCTCACTGGATTCTCTGGTGCCCTTTGTCAAAAATCAATTGGCTATATGTTTGGAGGTTTATTTCTGGAGTCTCTATTCCATTCCATTGGTCTTATGTCTGTTTTGTTGTTGTTATTTTGTGTGTGCGTGTGCCTGTAGTTCATTGTTTTTGATTATTGCAGCTCTGTAATATATTATGGAATCAATTAATTCTTCTAAAACTTCTGCAGACTAGGGTACAAATTATTCATCTGGGGACAGTGGTTTAGTAAGAGTTAAAGAGAGGAGAAAGAAACAAAGTTATACACTATCTCCAAGTTCTGGCACCTCATGTCATGTACTCATATTTATTATTCTCCAGAATATCAATCACCATTTAATACTTCACGTGACACTTTCTCTACTAGATCTATCCCTTTTAGAGAACTGAAGTGTAATGAGAGAAAACATTTTGTTTCATTCAATGTCATATCTCCTTTAAAACTAACAGGTAAAATGCCCTCAATAAATGACTAAAGGCACAATAGGTTATTGAGAATCTAAGAATGACAGTGAAAACATAAGAGTATTGAAGGTTGTTACTCATAAAGAGAAGGATAGACTTGTTGGCGATCTTGCCAAATACATTAGGCTTCTCTCAGTTTTCATAAAAAGCACTGATATGTATATATGTGCATTTATCTGTATATCTAACGTATGTCTATATTTTAAAAAAGCTTTACAACGTAAGAGAATAAGTACACTTCAGAGAGCAAAAGGCACATATGAAAATGTAAGACAGTACAATAATAATGGGAAAACTATATTCATTTGAACCGATTTTCTGACAATTATTTTGCGAAAGAAACCATGTCCTATTAATCATCTTCATAATCTTATGATCAAGATCCTTGATATTTCTCTGACATGCTAGTAGTGAGCCAGCTGTTACACTCCATGTTTGAGAAAGTGCATCCCTGTCTATAACTGACTTCTTTAACCAATAAAATTCTGTCCAGCCCCCTTGATGAACCCATCACAATCCAATCACAGGACTGTTGCAGTTGTTCTTACCAGTACATGCTAACTAATTCCTGTGCCTTCTTTAGGAGTGCACATGCCCAGCTCTGAAAGTTATTGGTTAGTTCCAAACACTTCTCCTTCTTGTGTGTGCAATCCTATGTTCCACTTACCATTACACTCATTCCTCTCCATTCTGGACCTGGTCTGATTGTTGGTAGCATTGCAAAGCAAAGCTAAAAGGTAAAAGAAATCACTGTAAGTGTTCTATTTTTAAACCTAGGTGATAAATAAGAGTGATTAGGATGACTACAGGCTTTGAAAGAGAAACATAATGCGTTAACTTAGTAAAATGACTTGCTTAAAATAGATATCATTACAATTTGTTTTATCTTGAAAGGTAGACTTAATTAAGTAGAAATATAGAAAGCTGATAAGATTTTTTTAGAAACATTACTTCAACCATATTCACTTATCTAAGAAGAAAACCCTTACTTTTTAAGATATAAAGTAGATAAAACTGAGGTTTCATATTTGAAAAGAAAGAAAAAAAATTATAGATGAAGTGACTATGAACTAGAGAAACCAAAAAAATGGGAATATTCTGTTGATAGTATTACAATAGAAATATGGTTGACAGTATGAGAGAAGTGTGCGTGTGCATGCATGTGCATGCATGATATACCAGTAAAGCATTTTTCTACCTAAGGAAGTGCAATTGTCAAGAATTTAACATAAGTAGTTTGTATAAAGACAGATCCAGCCACTGACCTCTAAATTTCTCTTTATGTTGCTTTAAATTTGAGCTGAAAATAGCCATTATAATTAGTTTCAATATTGTTTAAAATCCACTTCAGTTTTTTTAATCTCTTTATTTTTTATTATTTTATTTTTATTGGGAAATATGTGCCAATTAAAACTCTATAATCATTCACTTTCAGATATGGACAAAATAAACACATTGTAAAATGCATTTAAATAGCTACTTTTCTTCTTTAAAATGCTAAATCACTTCTTCCTATTTCCCTGTTGTGATTTGCTAAGAAGCAACCTTAAGGCTGTGCCCTAGAAGGGACAAGTTTGACTTTTTTCTGTGTTTCTGACAGGTGCTTTCATTAACATCACTCTTAACTTTATATTACAAATACCAAAGCTCGTCGTCCAAAACATAGTATGGATAGAATGAATATACTGTAAAATAGCACATAGCTGAGGTTATATAGCTCATTGTGTTCACTAGATAGGTATTTTTAAAATACATTTTTTAATATCAGCTGAACTTACTATTGAAAGTATTTAGATTAATTAAGGCATTTTGTGAATCAATACAATGTGGGAAAGAATAAAGTAATGGAAAGCAACTGCAGATACCAGAGACAGGGTGGGAGGAGGATGGGAAAAGGCAGACGTTGAGAAATAGGGGAGAAATATATATACATAGAAGAAACAAGAAATGAAAAATTATTTGTTGATGATAACATGTATGATTAAGCCACTTTTACAGTGTATTCTGGCTAGCAGATTGATTTTGTATGCTGTGGTGATTTTCACTGCAAGTATGTAAAATAAATTAATAAAAAATAATCCAAAGAAAACATAGTACGGAGAATGGGAAAAGGAGAAACAACATGGGAATTATGAAAAAATATTCATATATATATGTAACAAACATAAACATCTTGTCCAGCTCTAAGTGATGGTGTCAATTACTCAAAGCAAATTATTCATGTTTGTGATTCCCTTATTTTTTACCATAATCTGGTCAAATTGTTATTGTTCTTCTATGAAAATCTTATTCTTTGCATCTGTGTATGCTCCTTGTCCCATGTTAGTAGGCTACTGATTTTACATTAACAGGTTTAAAACATATTAAATATTAAAATATATTAAATATTTGTTGATCTCTATAGAAGTACTTGAAGTAATAGATGGGATGAATTTTTTTGAGGGTTTTTTTTGCTATAGGGCACAGGTAGTTTCCTGTGAGACAGAGAGACTGAGAGACAGTAAGAAATCACCCCCCTTGGGCAGGTAGCCACAGGGCAATCCCTTCTGTATTTTCCTCTTGGGATTTTGGGCATGCGCTCACATTTGGCAAATGTGTTAAGCCACCAGGTCCGGGACTCAAACCATGGTCAGCCATGTGGGAGTCTGGTGCCTTAACCACTACACTGCCTACTGGTCCCAATGGGTTAAATTTTAAAACAAACAAAAATATTATGTTCACTATGTTGCATGAATAATAGGTGTTTATATTATTATTTAATTCATATCCACAAAATTATTCTCCAAAGGTTCTTCTACATTTCTTTTGGTTCTTATTGGGTGAAGGTATTGGCCAGGTTGTTCAGATTGTAATAAGTTGTTTATAATAATAGGTTTATAACATATTATCATAAAATAATATGCTGTAAACTTATTAATATGACCTAATAGGTTTATGGCTATTACCCATTTATATAATATTATAATTTTGATCACTTCATAAAGGTAAACAAAATTTTCTCTATTACACCTTAAATAAGAAACACATCCTTTGGAATAGCACCTTAAAAAGTAATGTGCTTTGAAATTTGAGGAAATAATGATGGCAAATATAAAAATATTTTAAATGTGTACAATTATTGTCTCCTCAAACAAGCTCGAAGCCTTATCCATTTTCCTTTCCTTTTTAAAATTTTATTTTGTAGAGAGTCTTTGCATTTTTTTTTACATAGCACAAATGTAAAAGGCATTGTCTTTAACTCCCCTCAAAACTTATAAACTTTTAACAACTGAAAATCTAAAGTTTTATAATCTGCATTATTTAGAGTTACACACTCTATGGAATCCATTCCACAGTAGAGAGGAGAAACTTAACTTAAAGCCTCTAATTTCTAGGCATTCTTATTAATAACTTTTTTTTCATTCTCTAATACGTGCAGTAAAACTGCCTGTGAAGGAAATACCAATTTACCTTAACCATCAATGGATAAGAGAAAGCAGATGAGAAACCAGCATTATTCTTAAGTCGAAAAGTGAGGGAACCAGCAGTTAGCGTAATGGCTATGTCGCTGGACTCCCACGTAGTCGACCGCGGTTCGCGTCCCGGACCCGGTGGCTTAAAACTCACGCTGGGCGCTTGTGCGTGCCTGCCCAAGATCCCAAGAGGAGAATGGAGGAGAAGGGATTGCGGCGTGACCATCTCCTCTGAGGGGTGATTTCTCACTTTCTGTCTCTATGTCTCTCTGTCTGTCTGGCAAGGGCACGCGCCCTATAGCAAAAACCTCTCAAAAAAAAAAAAAAAAAAAAAGAAGAAAAGTGATAGTCTGTGGAGTGGGGTGTATATATTCCTTGTTCCACCAGTGCTGTGAGGCACCTGGGCTGGTGTAGTAGCCAGAGCATATGCACCTAGAGGACTCTGTATTCCTCTATAGCTGCCAGAGGGCATATTGCTTGGAGCAAGCTGAAGATGGTGGCTAAGGTGGTTGAAAAGACAGAGAGGCTGCTCCAACATCTTCCTTTCCTTCAACATCATTCCATCAATAACTTCTTCAATTCCAGTGGAGCCTACTTGAGGAGTCTCCCCATTCTTTAAACAATTATGGGTAGATGTTACCTTTTGTCATGCATGTTTTCTGTGTTTTACATTTTCACCAGTAATTTCTTCAGATAATATTATGACATATATTAAAAGACTTAACAGTATATTTATTTCTAAATCCAGTAGCCCTGTTGCCTTTCTATGTAGAATGATTGCATAAAACATATTCTATGTAACCAGACTAAATAGGTTTAAATCTCAGTTTTTCCACTTGATAGCTATATTTTTTTGTGACAACACACTTGAATTTGCAATGCTTTATATTCCTTATTTATTAAATGACTCAAAAACATTCCAGTAAATAGTTTCATACATTTGTAAAGATTGAGTTATTAGGTATAAATTACTTAAAACAGTGCCTAGGATATGGTACATGACTAATAAGTACTGCATATAGTAAATAGTAAGTATAACTATTATTTTCTGAAATATTATTACAATAAATGTTTAGTTCAAAAAATGGGAAAAAATACCACTACTGAGCCTTTTTAAAAATCTATCTTATTTTATTCATTTTTTAAGCAAAAGATTATAGTCGGGAGCCAGTAGGTGACACAGAGGTTAAGGCAGCTGAATCCCACATGATTGACTACACAGTTTGAGTCCTGGACCCAGCAGCTTGAGAAACACACCAGGTCCCTGTGTGTGCATGCCCAAAATCCTGAGGGAAAAATAGAAGAGAAGGGATTGTGGCATGTCTATCTCCCCTGGGGGTGGGAGTGATATTTCTCACATTCTCACACACTCGCTCTCTCTCTTCAATGAGCACGTGTATCCTATAGCAAAAAAATTTAAAAATTAAAAAAAAATTAATAAAAAGAGTGAATAGCTAGCTATATAGATACAATAAAAAATCAAGTTTGGATAACTTCATGTGAAGTAGCATCTTAATATTTCTTAGGTTTCCATCCCTACAGTGTTTCACTTTCCTACCAGCAGCATCCTCAGTCCCAACTCTCTCTCCCCCAGGACCTTGCACATCATTGCTCAACTAGTTTATAGCCTGTGAATTATAAAGCTGTTTAAATCATTAACTTGAGTAATTTGAATAAAATCAAGTTTGGATAACTTCATGTGAAGTAGCATCTTAATATTTCTTAGGTTTCCATCCCTACAGTGTTTCACTTTCCTACCAGCAGCATCCTCAGTCCCAACTCTCTCTCCCCCAGGACCTTGCACATCATTGCTCAACTAGTTTATAGCCTGTGAATTATAAAGCTGTTTAAATCATTAACTTGAGTAATTTGAATATATCCCATTTTAGAGCAGGAAGATTACCAAATGGCCTGTTGGTGCCCAGAAAGTAGGTAGTATGCCTTGGGACTTGCTGTATGTT
>NW_006160124.1:1597444-1623117 GCF_000334495.1 Tupaia belangeri chinensis
AGGTGATACAGTATAGTTAGGCCACAGGTATGTCAGTGACGCACGGCAATCACATGGCAAACGCATACTGGTGACAGTCCAGCTTCAGACAATGTGGAAGCTAAGTGTTGGCATTTTCTGCCATTGTCTGTGATTTCAGGCCTACGGAGAGGAGCAGCAATGTTTCCTTTAAGCAGCTTTATCCTGTGTCATTGACAAACAGTGTGGACTCCAAGAATTGTTTTTGACCCGCTTAGAGATTCTACATGAACTGTCTAATATCCTCTCAGTATGCTATTTGAAACTAAGAATCTCTAGTTGATACTCTAGATTTTTATTTCACATGAATTTTTTCCCCCTTAAACACTATAAGGAAGCAAACCAAAAACAAGTACAGAATCTAACATCTTCAAATAGGTCCATTCATTTTCATCAGTGAAGATTATGTGAACCTCTATGTAAAAAAAAATGACTGTTTCACCCAAGAACAAAAGACATACAATTATATATTCATTATTCAATACAAACACTCATAGTCTTTTGAAAATGTATACATGTTTGAATTATACCTTTAACAAATAGTAATTTAATAGGCTATATTTTAGGTTACATACGTATTTTCATAAAATCAAGTATACACATAAGTAGTTTTCAGAAATTGTCTTTTGTTACTGCTATTTGACTATCTTTTGTTGATAGCCATGTTTTGATAATTAGAGCATTAAGATTTATAGCAAAAAGTTACATGGAAATGAAAAATAAAGACAACTGAAGGACTTTATTTAAAATTATCCAAAAAGAAATGTTCTTGGTTTCTTTAATTTCTCTCAACTTTCACAAACCCAGTTACCAGTCTCTAGAGCTGCTTGTTTGAGACCTCACATCTGCCTGTTGAATTTGCCATGTGAAGTAACAGTTTCTATGTATAATATTTTGCATGTTAGACTAGGCATCTATTGTTTACCTTCCTCCTCTCATATAAGGCTGAAGTCACACAATGATAGGTAATTGTTTTGCTATATCCTTTTACTTCACTTTCAGTGATTTCTGGCATAGATAACACTCCACATTCTGGGCTGCTCTCTTCACACCTCACTTTTGAAAAATAGCTTCCGGAAGAAAGTGACTCGAGGCAGTAAATGGCTTATAAACTAAACATGAGTTAAATTTGAACTGGACCTCTGATTTCCTGGATTCTGATTCTTTTTAATAGCCCAAGGAAATTCAATTAACCCAACCCTCAGAATCTAATTACATTCCTTGTTTCAAATTGACACTCAGTTTTATCCTTTCATTCATTAAACATTTGCTAAGTTTCTATAATTGAATGTCTTTGCAAATCCAAAGAAACATACTGTAGGAAATGCTTCGTCATCCACGCAACTCTCAAATTTATACAACTCAATATATTTCTAATCCTTTCTTGTTGGTTTATTGTCTGTCTTTTACGTCAGATAATTGATGGGGGAAGATATTACTCTAGGTCACATTAGAAACTGTCATACACCCCAATGTCCCTATTACAATTGTTAGTTCTCAATTTTTAAAGAATTGAGTTAGACACTGCCTCCAACCAAAAAGCAAATGTCTAGAGGGTAGATTCAACATGTCATAGTTGGAGTAAGATGAGAAGCCAATCCAATAATCTTTGCAAGAATGAAAAAAAAAAAACAAGTATCCGTAGATCAACATCACCCCAACTCCTCTCCCCAACCACCCAAGACTCAAGTTATTGCCATTCTACCCTTCACTTCGATGAGATCAACAGCTTTAGATTCCCTGCGTAAGTGAGGTTATTCACTATTCGTCTTTTGTTGCCTGGCTTATTTCACTTTACATCATAGCATCTAGATTCATCAATGTTGTCACAAATAACAGGATTTCCTGTTTTAAGGATGAATAGTATTCTATTATGTACATGCTTACAGCTAGCAAGAATAAGTTCAAGGTATCTGTTGTACAGTATGGTGATTACAGTTAATGACAATATATGGTAATCAATCTGGAACATCGAACCTCAACAG
Source organism: Tupaia belangeri chinensis (assembly GCF_000334495.1). NCBI lineage: Eukaryota > Metazoa > Chordata > Mammalia > Scandentia > Tupaiidae > Tupaia > Tupaia belangeri. Next base: position 1,599,448 of record NW_006160124.1, read on the forward strand.
ATACAGAAGAAAGATTAAGTACATGAGACTGAACTGATGAAACAGTATTCTATGACTTATCTTGCTATTGAAAGTAGTTAGATTACTTATGATATTGTGTGATCAACGAAATGTTGGGGGAAAAGGAATTGAAGACAACTGTAGACAGCAGAGATAGTGTAATAAGAGAGTGGAATAGGGCAGAGGGCTAGACATGGGGTAAAAAACATATATATGAAAGTAGAAATGGAATATTATGGATGATAACATGCATTATTAAGCCACTATATAGTATATTCTAGATGGGAAACCACATTTAGAATGTTGTGATGATGCTCAGGGAATGAATGTAAATTAATAAAAAAAAAATTTTCAGAAGAAAAAAAAAAAGGCATTAGAAATACCTATTTGATGACTGCAGTTAAGCTATATAGCCCTAGTTAGGTGCTACTTTACAGTATGTTCATTCTATTCACTGAGGTTTATGCCTAAAGTCAGTCTTGTGTTCATGGATATGTACATATCAGCTGTGCTTGCTATTGAAAATATTTAGATTTATTAAGATATTTAGTGAAACAATAAAATGGGGGAGGCATAGAAAGCAACAATAGATACCAGACACAGTGTGGGAGGAGGGTGGGAGATGGCAGAGGGTGAGATAGGGAATCAAGGATGGGAAAAAAGGCAAAATATACAGAAAACAAGAAATGGAAAATGATTTGTTGACAATAACACATATGTTGATGTGCTTGATTGAGCCAATATACAGTGTATTCTCAATGGAAAAATCTCATTTTGTATGCTATAATGATGTACAGTGAATGAATGTAAATAAAGAAAGAAAAAAAGTAATATTAAAAAATATATATGGTAACCTTGAAAAATGCTAAGGAAGTTGATGCTAGTTAAGCATTCTGATGACAAAAATTGTAACTGTGTGAGGTAATTATTAGCTAGATTTATTCATTCTATAATGCATATGTATTGTAAAACATTACATTGCACACAAGACATACACACAATTCTATGGGTTGTTGGACAAGTCATAATATATTTTTACATAGAAAATACATCATAACCTTTCAGATGATCTGATAAAATGCAGTTTAATTTTTTTGTGCATTAGGCCAATTAAAGGTAGTATCATTAATATTGTCATCAACAGATAATTTTCCATTTTTGTGTCCCTCAAATGTTTTGATTTTTTTCCCCTTGATTCCTTTCCTCTCACCTTCCTCCATGTCCCACAAACTTCCCACACTATCTTTAGTATCTGCAATTGTTCTGTAGATTTTACACCCTTTCAGTTTCTGCTGTTGCATGCAGACATTCAATATGTGTTATGTGGAGACACACAATGTCTGTCTTTTATAGTTTGGCTTGCTTTGCTCAGCAGTAACTCTTCCATGTTTGTCTACTTCCTACCAAATGCCAGAGTCTTGTTATTATTATTATTTTTTTGGCTGAGTAGTATTCTGTAGTGTATATATGCCACCCTTTTCCAATCCATTCATCTGTTTGTGGACACAAGTTGGTTCCAAGTCTCAGTGACTGTGAATAATGTCTCAATAAACATGGATGTGCAAGAACTTTTCTGAGTGTATTCCTATCCTTTGAATAGATAGGTCAAATTCTGAGACATAAAACAAGCCTCAAGATATTTAAAATTGTAAACATTATTAAGATGCAAAGTATGTTAAAGATTACACTGAAATTAAACTAAACAGTAGAAATAAAGCAGAAAAATCCCTAAATATTTGGACTTAAAGCAGCACACATGTAAATAACATATAAATAATAGATCTAGGGAACCAGCAGTTAGCGTAATGGCTATGTTGCTGGACTCCCACGTGGTCGACCGCGGTTCGTGTCCCGGACCCGGTGGCTTAAAACTCACGCCGGGCGCATGTGCGTGCGTGCCCAAGATCCCGAGAGGAGAATGGAGGAGAAGGGATTGCGGCGTGACCATCCCCCCTGGGGGGTGATTTCTCGCTTTCTGTCTCTATGTCTCTCTCTGTCTGTCTGGCGAGCGCACGCGCCCTACAGTGAAAATCTCTCCAAAAAAAATAATAATAATAGATCTAAAATATGAATGGGAGAGCCAGCAGGTAGCATACCACTTAAGGCAAGGAACTTCCACTTGACTGACCATGGTTTGAGTTCTAGACACAGTGACTTGAAACTCACACTAGTGTGTATGCATGCATGCCCAAAAACCTGAGAGGAGAATGGAGGAGAAGAGATTACAGTATGGCCAACCCCTCTGGGAGTGATTTCTCATGATTTCTCACTTTCTTTCTCTAATTCGCTCTTTCTTTCTGGTAAGCACACATGCACTATAGAAAAAATTATATATATATAATTATATATAAATATATATAGTCCCTGTGTATGAATTGAAAGACACACAAATTTTAAGATATCGGTTCTTCTCAGCTTGATTTACATATTTAACACAATCCCAATCAGAATTTTAGCAAATATTTTTATAATTATCAACTATCAGGTTCTATGGAAAGTGAAAAGATCCAGCATAGTTAATATACTGATGAATAACAAAATTGGAGGACTGACATTACCTGATTTCAATAGCTATTTTCAATCCATAAATATGGTGTGTATCTCTTTTTATTGAGGACTTTTTAAAACTTTTAATCATCATGTGTATGTATTTTACATTAATGAACTTTATATTTTTGTTCTATGATTAGTCCTTGGGAATTAATGTTTTAGGCTTTGCCATAGAGCATGTGGACTTACTTGAAGGAGACAAAGAAGGAATGTGAGAAATCATCCCCTGGGGTGGACAGACATGCTGCAATCACTTTTACATTCTTCTCTTGGGATTTGGGGCATGCATGCACATATGCCCAGTGTGGTTTTCAATTCACGGGGTCTGGTACTTGAACCTCAGTTAAACATGTGAGTCTAGCACTTTAAATGCCATGCCACCTACTGGCCCCTTTAGGAATAATTTAATTAATTACTATTTTTTTGTGTGACACAAAGTTTATGGAGATATTTGAGTTTGTTATAGCAGCCAGCATTAATTATACGCTGGAGGAAAACATATCTTCAAAGTGTGTTTTATTTCACCACCTCTTCACAAAACAAATGGTTTTCCTCTTCTTCCTTTCTATATTAAAAACTTCTTTTTCTCCGTCAGTCTGTCCATTGAGTGTCCTTATCCCCACGCATCAAATTCTTCCAATTTGTTCCAGGGAGTGGAGCAGAAGTAATGCAACTGTGCCCACTTGGGAAAGGTCCTTGATTCTCACCCAGGAGTGCACCAGGGCCATCAGAGTCTGGAGGTGGATAGCACCATGAAGACCTTGTTAGGGCTCCTGTCTCTCTGTAGCACTCTCTCTCATGGAAGAAATAAATTTTAAAATAAATTCTTCTAGTTCAGGAGGCTGAATTTTACCTAGAAGAGAAAAAAGTGTGCAGGCCAGGACTTAAAGATCATTAGTTAGCACTGGTCAAATATCATGAGGGACCAGCAGTTAACGTAATGGATATGTCTCTGGACTACCATGTAGTAGACCGCAGTTCACATCTCGGACCCAGTGGCTTAAAAACTCACGCCTGGCACGTGTGCGTGCGTGCCCAAGATCTCAAGAGGAGAATGGGCGAGAAGGGATTGCAGCATGGCCATCCCCCCTCTTGCTTTCTATCTCTCTGTCTCTCTCTGTCTGGTGAGCGCACGCGCCCTAAAACAAAAACCTCTCCAAAAAAAAAAAAAATACCATGAAACAAAATGAAAAGAGCTGTATATATGGATGTGAGCGGGGATAGTAACACTTTAGATACAATTCTGCATATTTATACATAAAAGAGTGTATTCTGGTCTGTTTCTTCTGTTCCACTCTCCAGTAATTTTTTTACTATTATTATTATTTATTTATTTATATTTTTTTGGGAGAGGTTTTTGCTATAGGGCACATGCGCTCACCAGAAAGACAGAGAAAGACAGAGAGACAGAAAGTGAGAAATCACGCAGCAATCCTTTCTCCTCCATTCTCCTCTTGGGATCTTGGGCAGGTACGCACACGCGCCCGGCATGAGTTTAAGCCACCGGGTCCAGGACGCAAACTGCGGTCAACTACGTGGGAGTCCAGCAACCTAGCCATTACACTAACTGCTGGTCCCTACTATTATTATTTTTAAATTTACATTTAATCACTATATATCTTTACAGTTTACAACATTGCTTTTCTATCATGAATACAATTTATATTAGTCAAGACAAAGACATTACCATATACATTAGCATCAGCTAATAACTTCATTTTTGTGTCAATTAAATGTACTTTTTTCCTGTCCCCATCCCTCCATCCCTCTATTACTCACCCCCATATTTGTCCTATCCTTACTGTCTCTAGTATATACAGTTTACCTGCCTGCTACTATTTCTTCCAAACTTTCCGTTTCTGCTGTAGAGCACAGACATTCGGGATGTACTGAGTGGGGACATACAAAGTCTGTCCCTCATTCTCTGTCTGGCTTTGTTCAGCATTAAGTCTTCTGTACTCATCCACTTTGTATCAAACGTCAGGGTCACATTGTTTTTTATGACTGAGTAGTATTCTGTAGAGTACACATGCCACATTTTTTCAATCCACTTGTCTATTTTTGGGCATTTGTGTTGATTCCCTGTCCTAGCAATTATAAATAATTCTTCAATAAATATGGATGTACAAATGATTTTTTTCCACTGAAGGAGGAATCATTTTAAATGGCTCCCAGAATTGTTTAATAGATAAAAGACTGGTGCTTTTATCCATTCACTGCTTTCTCCCACCACCTAAAGATTGCCTTCAGGGGCTTCAACTTCTCCAAACATCTGGTAAGCAGGTGCATAGTGGTCAGTACAGTTACAGCAGTATTGGAGAAGGCCTGGGGGAAGAAAAGTAATAAGATGCTTAAATGTATGAATTGGACAGTGTCAGTGCCTGGTAAATCTTGTCTCATCAGAACTTTCTCCTGTAGCTGACACTGCTGTCAGTGGTAAGCAAAAGAGATCCATCACAGAATACAAGACTTTCCCGTTGTTATTGACTTGTCCTGAGACTGCAAACCACACAGTCTGTGTGTGACTCGGCTATTTTATTTACAATGCTATACTGATCTCCTAGGTAGATGCTACTACATAATAAACACTGTATAAACATCTCCCAGAAGAAAGAAAAGAAGAGAGAAAAGAGAGAAGAAAGGGAAGGAAAGGGTGAGAGGAGTAAATTTCCACACAAAGTTGTACATGAATAACAGGGTATAAGTACGGCACCCTAGGTAGAAGGAGTGCAATATTATAAACCATATTATATGGTAGGGAGAAAAAATACAGAATAATATCTGTTAAGATATTTTGAAGTCTAAATTTGAAAGTCATAAACAGTTTTGATGCAGAGCTACTCTGGAGAATTAATGATTATCATTTCAGTATCAATTAGCTGTATCTTTCAAATGAAAATATCTTTCATCTCTATTCACTCTTATGGGGCTTTAGAGAGCTGAGATCACTTGGACAAAGATCAAGAGTTTGTTCTTTGTTTTATTTTGGGGAATCTTATAGAAATTCTTTCTGACAATTGTTGCATTTTCTGCTGCTTTGTCAAACAACGCACACGCGCCCGGCATGAGTTTAAGCCACCGGGTCCAGGACGCAAACTGCGGTCAACTACGTGGGAGTCCAGCAACCTAGCCATTACACTAACTGCTGGTCCCTACTATTATTATTTTTAAATTTACATTTAATCACTATATATCTTTACAGTTTACAACATTGCTTTTCTATCATGAATACAATTTATATTAGTCAAGACAAAGACATTACCATATACATTAGCATCAGCTAATAACTTCATTTTTGTGTCAATTAAATGTACTTTTTTCCTGTCCCCATCCCTCCATCCCTCTATTACTCACCCCCATATTTGTCCTATCCTTACTGTCTCTAGTATATACAGTTTACCTGCCTGCTACTATTTCTTCCAAACTTTCCGTTTCTGCTGTAGAGCACAGACATTCGGGATGTACTGAGTGGGGACATACAAAGTCTGTCCCTCATTCTCTGTCTGGCTTTGTTCAGCATTAAGTCTTCTGTACTCATCCACTTTGTATCAAACGTCAGGGTCACATTGTTTTTTATGACTGAGTAGTATTCTGTAGAGTACACATGCCACATTTTTTCAATCCACTTGTCTATTTTTGGGCATTTGTGTTGATTCCCTGTCCTAGCAATTATAAATAATTCTTCAATAAATATGGATGTACAAATGATTTTTTTCCACTGAAGGAGGAATCATTTTAAATGGCTCCCAGAATTGTTTAATAGATAAAAGACTGGTGCTTTTATCCATTCACTGCTTTCTCCCACCACCTAAAGATTGCCTTCAGGGGCTTCAACTTCTCCAAACATCTGGTAAGCAGGTGCATAGTGGTCAGTACAGTTACAGCAGTATTGGAGAAGGCCTGGGGGAAGAAAAGTAATAAGATGCTTAAATGTATGAATTGGACAGTGTCAGTGCCTGGTAAATCTTGTCTCATCAGAACTTTCTCCTGTAGCTGACACTGCTGTCAGTGGTAAGCAAAAGAGATCCATCACAGAATACAAGACTTTCCCGTTGTTATTGACTTGTCCTGAGACTGCAAACCACACAGTCTGTGTGTGACTCGGCTATTTTATTTACAATGCTATACTGATCTCCTAGGTAGATGCTACTACATAATAAACACTGTATAAACATCTCCCAGAAGAAAGAAAAGAAGAGAGAAAAGAGAGAAGAAAGGGAAGGAAAGGGTGAGAGGAGTAAATTTCCACACAAAGTTGTACATGAATAACAGGGTATAAGTACGGCACCCTAGGTAGAAGGAGTGCAATATTATAAACCATATTATATGGTAGGGAGAAAAAATACAGAATAATATCTGTTAAGATATTTTGAAGTCTAAATTTGAAAGTCATAAACAGTTTTGATGCAGAGCTACTCTGGAGAATTAATGATTATCATTTCAGTATCAATTAGCTGTATCTTTCAAATGAAAATATCTTTCATCTCTATTCACTCTTATGGGGCTTTAGAGAGCTGAGATCACTTGCACAAAGATCAAGAGTTTGTTCTTTGTTTTATTTTGGGGAATCTTATAGAAATTCTTTCTGACAATTGTTGCATTTTCTGCTGCTTTGTCAAACAAAGTGATAGATTTAGAGCCTTCGGGAATGCAAATGTCAAGTCAGAAATCAACTCTTGTAACAACCCAGAGTACACAAGGAAAACAGATGGTTCTATAGCCTCAAAGAAGTGTTTTCCTGTATTTATTTATTTTGGGTGTTTACACACATTTCATGTTTTGATAGGTTAGTGACTGAGTTTCATTGAACAAGACTGACATGACTTGAAATAATTTGAATGAAAAGATGTTATGTCTGTACTAGATGTAGTTTTGCTTAGAGAATGATAGCATGATAAATAGCATTTATCATGTAATAATCTCATCATATAGCTTTTGAGTTCACATTTAGAAATGATATTTTCCTTTAGGATATAGTTAAAACTAGACATTGAACAGAAGAGCAGAACATGTACTCCTTTTAGAGAGCTCTTTTGTAGAGTTCTTTAGACTTTGTTTTTATTTTCTAAGCATTTTAGTGTATAATGGGAAAGGAAAGTAAATGACAACTTAATAATCACGCTGATATGAGTTTGGTAGGATATTAATAATTAAATGGGTCTGGGACCAGCAGTTAGCGTAATGGCTATGTTGCTGGACTACCACGTAGTCGACCATGGTTCAAGTCCCGGACCCAGTGGCTTAAACTCACTCTGGGCACGTGTGCATGCCCAAGATCTCGAGAGGAGAATGGAGGAGAAGGGATTGCAGCATGGCCATTGCCCCGGGGAGATGATTTCTCGCTTTCTGTCTCTCTGTCTCTGTCTTTCTGGTGAGCGCATGTGCCCTATAGCAAAAACCTCTCCAAAATAATAATAATAATAATAATTAATAATAATAATAACAAAATGGATCACAAACAGCAATCAAAATAAAAATTAGACTTTAGCAATCTATTGTTAATGTGGATTTTTTAGACAGTCCTTATTTAAAAGAAAAATGTGAGTTATATTACATACATAATTTAGTATCATGATTACAGAGTTAGAAAAACTATGTTAAATATTACATTAAACTAGGGTCTAGACAGTGGTGCAGCAGTGAAACACTGTGTTCTGTGAGCAATGGAAAAGTCACTGCTTCACGACTGGGGATCTTCCAGAGTGTACAAGACACACCTGTGCCCAGATCCAGGCGGACTGAGGCTGAGAGGAGGTGGTGACATCGGGACTCTGTCTGTTTCTTTAACACTCATTGTGTAAATAAATGAAATTCAAAAACATATTAAAATGCCAATTAAAATTCTAAAAATAAGGTGATCAATATTTTTATATATATTTGTATGTTGTAAAAGTTATTCAGTGAAAAATTGAATCTTGGGTATCCTTAAACTAATAAATGGAGGAAGAACGCATGAGTTTGTACTCAAGGAATAAATACTGTTTTGCTACTTTTGAATATCTAAAATAATTTAAAGAAAGGGAGAAGGAAATGAACACCCTCAGAATTTACATCTTGAGGAATGGCTGTAAAAAACTTTTTGTAAAAAAAACTTTTTGTAACATTAAAGTAATCGAGGACTAAGCAGAACAGTTGCAACAAAAGTTTCCTAAGAGTATGTAGGATTCCCTCATACCTTTACTCAGCTTATCCTAAAACTATATAATATCTTACAAACCATCAGCTTATCCTAAAACTATATAATATCTTATTTTTGAGACTTGTGGCACAAGTCTCAAAAATAAAATACCAATTATTTAAAACACTACAGAATTCATTCAAATTTCACCCATACTTTCACTGATATATATATTTTTTCTGTTCTAGTATCCAATTTGGTATTCCACATTGCATTTAATTGTGATTGATCTTTCCATTGGAAATCTATGACAGCTCCTCATCTGTCTTTTCTTATCTTTCTTAATTTTAACAATTTTGAGGAGTCTTGTTTAAATACTTTATACAATGTCCCTCATTTTAGATAACTTTTCTTTACATTGTAAAGTGGAATTGATTTTTGGTTGGTTGCTTGCTTGCTTTGGAGATTTTTGCTATAAGGGCATGTGCACTCACTGGAGAGACAGAGAGACAGAAAGTGAGAATCTCCCCCAAGGAGGGATGGCCACACTACAAAACTTTCTTTTCCATTCTCCCCTCAGGAATTTGGGCATGCACACATGTCGCCAATGTGAGTTTTAAGCCACCATGTCTGGGACACAAACTGTAGCCGGCTATGTGGGAGTCTAGCACCTTAACCACTACACCACCTACTGGTCCCAGAATAAAGCTTTTGGGCAGAATAGCACAGAGGTAAAGTGCCTATCTCAGTGCAACGTATCGAGTGGAACATGATAAAGAGAAAAAAATAGCAACTTCACATATCCACTAAGTCTCTTCGATATAATGTTACTTTGTTTTTATTTGTAATTAAAATATATATTGAGGGTTCTCTTTGAAACTTTGAAAGTTTTTTTTGTCCTTAAAATTTTGCCCACTAGAATGGGCCAGCAGATGCCGAGATGCTTGGGTGCTGCACTCCCACATGACTGAGAGCATTTTCTTTTGGTTTTAAAGTTAATAGGGTTTGGGTTTATTTGGAGGGAGGTTAGTATTAGGAGGGGATATATACAGGTATTAGTTGAATATTACAATAATCAAGCAGTATAGCATAAAATTAATTAGTGTTAATTTTTTAATTTTATGATTGGAAATGATTTCTTTAGAGGGTGTATTGGTGTTATGGGACTAAGACAGTACAAGGTGTTATGAGATAGATTAGTTAAAATATAATTAAATGTGTAGGCTTTACATATAAAAATGAGTTTATAGATAATTGAATAAAGTTAGTAGTATACTTAATATTTTTTGTTTTTGTAGGAATGAGATTTTGGTGGTAAGTGTTTATTGCATTAGTAGTTAATTTGGCACACATAGTAATGAATAAGTTTTTAGGAGTTGATTTTTTTTTTTTTTTAGTATTTTTTAAGCATTATTGACTAATGCTTTGATGTTATTTTAAGTGTTAGGACTTGTGGTTGGACTGCGCTTTTATTTTTTTGGGGGGGGTCCTCTTCTTTTCCTGTACGTTTAGTTGGAAATTTGGTATTGGGTTTTGTAGCGTTTGATGCTAGTTTATGGTGTGTAGGTTGTATGCACTGAGAGGGAATTTAAATTGGACTTGTAGGAGTAAGTATAGAAGTATACTCTCTCCCCCAGGTTATTAGAGGAACTGGGCCTCGTTAGGTTGGATTTGGAAGCATTTTATAGAAAATTTTAGTTTGAGGGAGTTTTTGTGAAGATGACATGTGTTGTTAGGCTGTATTTTAAAGATGTGATTTTGCATTAGACGTCAGATTTAGATGATTTAATTTAAACATGGTTAAAGAAAGTAATTTTGCAGCACGAGCAAGCAGTTTGAGTCCCAGAACTGGTGATTTTCCCTCTCTGTCTGGTGACCACATATACTCTACAGCAAACTTTAAAAATAATAATAAATACATAATTTTAAAAAATTTAAAAAGTCCATCTGTTGGGGCTGGCAGGTGGCATGGTGGTAGGGGTGCAGGACTCCCACATGCTGACTGTGGTTTGAGTTCTAGACCTAGCTGCTTGCTTTCTCATTCTCCCTCTCTTTCTGTCTCTTTCTGGTCAAATTGAAGAATAGTAAATAAAAATAAATCACTTATAAAATATATATGTTTACATATAAACCTATAAAATACTGATGTATAGTGAGAGAAACAGGACAGTGTTTTCCATGGATGGGGCACAGGGCTAAGCAGCTGACTGTTAAGGGTGATATGGAAAGTGCTCTGCATCATGATTGTGGCAGGATTTTTATAGTCAATACACATGTCAAGTCTTACCAGGTTGCATAAAATTGTTTATTTCATTGAATGTAAATTTACTTCAGTAAACTTGATGTGTGTATGTGTGTGTGTGTGTGTATATATATGTATGTATGTATATATGTATATATTCAGATTGTTTGACTTTTGATTGACCTTTGATATTAGTTCTCCCTTCTCACTTCTACCTCTGACTCTGGCTGCCACCTCACTCTTAGGGAGATGATCAAAGGAGTCTAAGACTAAAGGATCAGTATGATATAGAAGCACAATGCCATCTATGTGCATGTGTGTGTGTGTGTGTGTGTGTATTTGCATACCGAAAGTAGTATATATATTCCATACACATAGTATATATATATATATATTTTTTTTTTTTTTTTTAAGTATTAAGTTTCAGGTCGACCTGTCAAGGGATGAGGTCAACCATGGGCCTTCCAGTACTGAAGTCCACTATGTTAGGACTGCACTACCAGGCTGGTCCCATAATTCTGATAATTGTACCCTTTGCCTCTTCTGAAAATGTAATGAGGAATAGCATTTCACAAGAGAGTAATGAATTAACAAACCACCATCCAAGCTAATTTGGTAGAGCATGGCATTAAGATATAGAAAGCTATGATCCAGTTTATGTTCCCATGTTTGTCTTCAGGTTTTTGCCTCCCCAGATACTTGTCGAAAATATAGATTCACTGGTACAGTGGTCATCTATCAATATTATGATTTTACTAAAAATCTGTACTTTTTGGAGTTCACTGATTTCTCTCTCTTTTTTTTTTTTTTTAATGTTTTTGCCATAGGGTGCATGAGTTCACTACAGAGAGAGACAGTGAGTAATCACCTCCTGGAGGGATGACAACAATTCAATCCCTTTTCCTCCATTCTCCTCCTGAGATTTTGGGCATATATGTGTGATTTCTCAATTTTAAACATTTATTTGTTTCCAAATTTTGGATATGTTTTCTCCATGATTCTTAAAAAAAGGTAATATTATTTATTACATAGATAACGAAATCTTCACTGAGTTAATAATTTACCCATATCTTCCCTAGCTGCTGATATGAAACTCCGAATCAGAATCCAAGTTGTCTGAGTTTTATTCCTGAACATTTTCCACTAACTAGGCCAGCACTAATTATTTGGACTATTTTAGTTAAGAAATTGCTGTAGTGAGATTAATGAGTGTTTCATTTTTTCTAATGTTGTATTTATGTTTTTAGTCTCAGTGACATTAATGGAGTTCATTGCTTTAATGATGTGAAGAAAATTAATTAAATCACTTGTGTTAATCTGACAGACACTGTAACCTCATTATGAAAGTATCATAGGGTAAATATGGCAAAATCTGAAGTGAAGAGATTCAAAGGACAGAAATGTTGATTAACCCATCTGCTAAAGTTGATTTTAAGTGAGCCAAGGCATAATTATACTATGCTCAGAGAGAAATTACTATCATATATTCTTTAAATGCATTGAAAAGACCTTACAAAATTATATCATGGTGTATCTCTTTTGAAATTTTAAAGATTTTTGAAATTATTATTTCATTTACTTTCATAGACAAAATTTATGAAATTTTGTTGCATAAGCAAAACTTAAGAACTTAAGAAACATATCTTAGAAAAATAAACTATAAGAGTCTCTAGATCTTGTGACAATAATTTTATAAATAAAATAGGTAATTTCAAAAATGAACTTTTGAAATTAGTATTTCATTTAATTTCATAAACAGAATAAGTAAGTTTTTTAAAATTAATTAATTAAAATAAGTTGGAGCCAGCCTGTGGTGTTATCATTGAGTAGCTGGATCCCACATGGCTAACTGTGCAGTTTGAGTCCCAAGCTACAGGCTCGAAAACATGCTGGGTATATGTGCAAGCATGACAAAATTCTCAAGGGTTGAACTTAGGAGAAGGAATTGTGGTGTGACCATCCCTGAGGTGGGGAGTACTTTTGCACTTTCCCCCTTTCTCTGTTTCACAATCACATATAGCAAAGTTAAAATACACACATAAATAAATATATTTTAAAAATCAAAAGGAGAAAGAGATAGATTACACTACTGGATATTATTGACAATTTTTATATATTTGCTCCTACTTGTTATCTGTTTTACAGATGATCAAGGCCCACTTCTAATCCAGAATATTAAATGTTTTATTTACTCAATCTTATATAATATGTAGATCTGGTCTTTTCACATGCTCAATGGGCATGTGTGAACATTTGGTTGACATGTATATTTCAAAATACTTTTAAAATGCTTCTTCAATCCATGATGTGATATGACAATAATGGAAATAGTTTTACCGCTTTGGAATCCCATATTGTATGGGGATTATTTCCATATTTGGCATGTTTGTTAAAATCATGTGCAGTTTTAATATCTTTTAACCATACCATTAGGGCTATGTTAATAATCATGTATAATAATATGGTAATAATGTCAATAAGGAACATGTATCAGTGCTTACTATGTAGAAACTTTATTCTAGGACCTTTATATATATTTACTTATTTAATGTTTGCCATAACTTAGTGGACTAGATACTAGTATATTTATTCTTAATCAAGAGATGAGAAAGCTAAGATTTGTAGGAGTCAATTTGTCGAAATTTTAACAGCTTTCAATCAGTACTGTTATGTTTTGAAATAATAGTCTTGCCCAATCACTATTATATAATATACATATAATATACCAACATATTATGCAGAGGCTTCCATATTATGAGTGAAACTAAAACTGATACTGGCAGAAAGAACAGAGGGTTGTTTGTTTTTCATCTGATGTTTACTCTGAGACATATGCTCATTTTAAAAAGTGGCAAGAATTGGCCTCTCTCTCTCTCTCTATGTATTTGTCAAATGAATACAGTTATATTTTAATTAAATTCATGCACAACCAATGGGAAAAATACTGTGTGTACTATTTACTGTCATACATTTTGCATCTATTATATCTAAGCCTTGTAACAATTCCAACACCATAGAGAAAATAATGCAAAAAATATAAAATATTAAATATATAGTAACTTGCTTTCCACTTGAAAAACAGAAAAAAAAGATCAAGGAATTTTCCATAACATCTCATGTCTTACCTAGAGCTGATTCTCTGAGTATACATGGGAATGCAAGCAACTTTTACAACCATTTACCTACATTTGAATATGATCATATAGGACATATCACAGACATGATTCTTTGTCTTGTGCGTGACAAATTTATTAAGAATTTTAAACTAGTGGGTTGCAGCTCCTGAGAATAATTATATTAGTTATTGTGAGAGCTAGAAGGATGAAGACCTAACCTTTATCAGGAACCATGGAGATTTTGCAGCTATGTTATCTTAAAAGTCATTTGATGAATGTGGATTTTCACTAGGATTCACTGACAGGGTATGAACTTAGAGCTAGAGGCTGAGAGAGACTGCTACAATGTTCTGAGACTGGAACACCAACTCCTATGATAAAAATAAATAGAAAAGGACACATTTAAGAGGGAAATAACAGTGGTTCAGGACAGTAAATATGATGAGTGAAGTAAATAAAGCACCAGAGAGACCTTCAAAATCTGCAGCTTATAAAATAGGAAATCTGTGATAAACTTAATATGGAATTTTATTCAAGGTAGAGGCATACATAGTTTTTTTTCCATTTTTATATTCCAATTCTAAAAGGAAACATGATGTTGTGAAAACCATAGTAGATCCCAACTGAGTAATCTTAAGCAAATTCCTTATCCTTTGAGCCTTTGTTTCTTATCTATGAAGTAGATTTTAAAACTATGATTCCTATTTATCAGCGAGGATAAGAGGATGGATGGGAAGTCATTTGGCAAAATGTGCATCCAAATACAATGGCAAGAGCTAACTCTAACTAGTTTTGTTTCTATTATTGGTTATGCTTTAAAGGCCAGCATGTAAAATTTAGCAATAGGTATAATACAAAAAAATGTTTCCTCCAAGAAAAATTGTTCGTACATTTGCCCTTGGATCATTTTTCTTTTAATTCTGGTGTACTTTCTCAGTTACTGTATCTTTTAGTGTCTGTAAGATTTTCTCAGGTTGTAAGTATTACATTCCTAATGAATCTTAGCTAAGAATAGTAACGGAATTTATATGAAGATGATCAGGTTGACATATGTTCCAATTTTCTCACCATTACTCTGAATCACTGGAGTCAGGACAAGACAATGAATTTTGAGGTGCTAGTCAAGTTTCCTTATTCATATTTAAGTTGTGAGTAATATGCAAATGCAATGTCCTCATTCACATTTTAGGCTTCATCAGTACTAAAAAAAGAAATTTTCATGTTTGAGGGAATTGTGGCTTAATAAAGAACAGTCCAGATAACTATAGAAATCATATTTTAAAATGTCAGTAGGGGTGTTTTCCTATCCATGTGGAAATTTAATTTATTAAATTTAAAAGTAATTTAAAAAGAAAGTAATCACTATACTAATTTAATATAAAGGGCAGGATGTACACGTTTTTTGGAGCCTTCCTTTCCAGAGATGCTTAACAAAGTTTCAATTACCATAATAACATTCATTTTTTTCACTTAGAACAAATAAAAAGAAACAGTAAGTGAAATATCTATGGTTAGTTTCAAAGAATTACCTTAGAATCAAGTATTGGCTCTTTGCGTATATCACGCTCCTTACACATTGTTAAATGATTCAAAAATGGAAGTTTACTAGTGTGCCATTTTCAAATTTCAATTATCATAAATTAATATAAAATATACTGTAAAATACAAAAGTTCATTTTTGAAAACTTCCCTCTTATATGGAAAATAAAAAGTAATCTTTCAATCACCCGTATGTATGCTTAAAGATAACATTTTTGGGGACCAGCAGTAAGCATAATGGCTATGTCGCTGGACTCCCACGTAGTTAACTGTGGTTCGAGTCCCGGACCTGGTAGCTTAAAACTCACGCCAGGTGTATGTGCGTGCGTGCCCAAGATCTGGAGAGGAGAATGGAGGAGAAGGGACTGTGGTGTGGCCATCTCCCCTAGGGGGGTGATTTCTCACTTTCTGCCTCTCTGTCTTTCTCTGTCTTTCTGGTGAGTATACGCCCCCTATTGCAAAAACCTCTAAAAAATAAATAAATAAATAACATTTTGGGGGTATGTATTTTGAGACTAAATTTGAATTGTAAACATATTCTCTACCAGGACATTTCTCTGGTTACAGAGTTGAAGCATTGCTATGACTGCTGTCTGTTTCAGAAGAAAGACTGATCCTAGTATTGGGAATGACTGATTTTACCCAACCAAGTAAAAACATTACAAAGTGTGTGGTGAATCCATAACTAGAAACTTAGTGAAATCAAGACTCATAATCAAATCAAATATACTTGGTTTTTTCACACTTTGAGTTACATTTCTTATTTATAGTCCATAACCAGAAGACAAAAATGATTTACATGAATTCCAGACCAATTTTGTTTGCTGGCATGTTTATTATGCCCTTACAAAGTTGATAGATGCTACTGTTGTTGATTTTAAACCAGATTAAGGAGAAACACAGTTGCCACCTCATCAGTTCTACATAGTTTTTTTATTTGCTTCATATAAATGAAAAAGTATCTGGATTAATTGAAATTGTTTTGTTACTTAACTGCTTCAAAATTGCAATATTAATACATTTTAAATTTTGTTGACATCACAAATAATTGACACTGATTTTGAATATGAATTTTAAATATATATGTGTGTGTGTGTGTGTGTGTATGTGTGTGTGTATAAAATCAGAGTGTTAGGTATTTAGACAAATGAAAAGGGATTAGAGATGATTCCTTAGAAATATCAGCTACATTGTAAGAATTTAAAATAACTATTAGTTATATGATAAAGGCTCTAGTGAAAAAGACGGATAATTTGCAAAGACAGAGAGGTAATTTTGACAAAAAGATGAAAATGGTAAAAATAACCAGATGAACATGCTAGAAATAAAATAATTATGTAGGAACAAAGAAAAAATGATGTCAATAGAATTATTATGTATCTAATATATGTTGATGAAGTCTCAAGAAATGAGAGTAGGACAAAAATCAGTATTTGAAGATGATAACTTTTATAATAACACAAATACTCACCGATCTAAGAAATCCAGTTAATTCAAACAAGACTGAAAAAAACAGGCCAAAAAAATCTGGATAGACCTACGCCTATCACATATAAACTGCTCACAATCCACCCAAAATGAGAGTCTGTAAGGCAGTCATAGGAACAAAACAAGAAAACAAATACTTCATCATCTCTTTTACTTACAAATTATAGCAGAGGAAATGTGTTGCCAGCAGACTTGAACTATAAGAAATATTAGCAGAAGTTCTTTAGGCAGTAGAATTTGGTTAACAAACAGAAACTTAGCTCTCTACAAATCCTAGAACCTTTTTAAACTGGCATTTCACTTCAGTAAAGAGTGAAATTGTGGATTTTAAAACACCAATAATATGTAAAATGTGCTCTCATGTTGGCAGAGCACACACATAAGAGTCAACTCTAATTTTATTCTAGATTTACACACATAAGAGTCAGCTCTAATTTTACTCTAGATTTAACATAGCCTAAAAACACTTGCTATGAAGGAAATGAATTATTTATTTATTTGGAGAGGTTTCTGCTATGGGGCACATGTGCTCGCCAGAGAAACAGAGAGAGACAATGAGACAGAAAGCAAGAAATCAGCCCCCCAGAGGGGATAACCACATTGCAATCCCTTCTCCTCCATTCTCCTCTCGGGATCTCGGGCACACATGCACACATTTCCTCCATTCTCCTCTCGGGATCTCGGGCACGTGTGCACACATTTCTGGTGTGAGAATAAGCCACCAGGTCTAGGACTCGAACAGTGGTCAACTACCTGGGAGTCCAGCAATATAGCCATTACACCAACTGCTGGTCCCAGAAATTATTTATTTTAATATATATTTAAATTAAAAAACCTGAAATATTTCAATAAAAGATAAAATTCGAATAGGGTCAGGGTCAGCAGAAGGTGTGGTGGTTAAGGGCAATAAACTTTCACATGGCTGTCCGCGTTTCAAGTTCTGGAACTAGTGGCTTGCTTTCTAGCATTCCCTCTCTCTCTTTCTCTCTCACTCTGTCCCTCTCTGGTCAAATTGTAATAAATAAATAAATAAAATAATTCTTGGGAACCAGCAGTTAGCATAATGGCTATGTCGCTGGACTCCCATGTAGTCGACTGCGGTTCGCGTTCCGGACTGGTGGGTTCAACTCACACCGGGCATGCGTGCGTGCGAGCCCAAGATCCCGAGAGGAGAATGGAGGAGAAGGGATTGCGGCGTGGCCATCCCCCCTGGGGGGTGATTTCTCGCTTTCTGTCTCTCTGTCTCTCTCTCTGTGTCTGGTGAGCACACGTGCCCTATAGCGAAAACCTCTAAAAAAATAAAATAAAATAAAATAATTCTTAAAAAAAATTCAATAGTAATTAAGTAAACATAACTTTCTTTGCTCTTTCTCATAAATTTTTGTGAAATAATTAAAATTAAAAAGGTGTTGAAAGTTCTGTTTCCATTTTAATTTTTAAAAACTCTTTCTATACTCTTATAAATGGTGCATGAGACAAAGCATATTTTAGTTAGTAGCTGATTTTCTCTTAAAGAGTGAAAAGAGGGACCAGCAGACCAGCAGATGGTGTAATAGTTATAGCACTGGAATCCCACATGGTCAACCATGGTTCGAGGTGGCTGCAAACTCATGCTGGCTGCTTGTGCGTGATCGCCTAAAGTCCTGAGAAGAGAATGGAGGTAAAGTTATTGCAGCATGGTCATCCTCCCTGGAGGGTGATTCTTCATTTCCTGTCTCTCTATTTCTGTCTCCCTAGTAAGCACATGTGCCCAAAGCAAAAATTTCTCTCTCAAAAAATAAATAAATAAGAGAAAGTAAAAAGAAAAGTGGAAAGGAGTGGCTGCCTCAGCCTTCAGAATTGGATCAGAGGGTAAACAGGGCCAGCTGGACCCCACCTCACCATCAAAAGCCTCCTGCTGAGCCTAGGGTGTAGAAGCTCTCCCTTAACTACGCATTGTGCACAACCTGCAATTTTACATACTACCACACAAGCTAGCTTCTCTGCCCAGCCCACAGCAACATAAAGACCAGAAAGTTTTGGTTATATACGAACCAGAACATCTGAACACAGTGAAGTCCTGCAGGAATTCTTTCCCCATGCTCACCCAAGCAAAAAAGCACAGAAATTCTGTGCAAATCTTAGAGAAGTTATTTCATCAGTAAATATCCAGAAATTGCAGCAGAGCCTCAAAAAACATGAAGAGGAAAAGCTTCCTTCCTAAAGGAAGACATTAACTCCCCAACAATAATGGATAACACACAAGAAATTACAGAAACATTAGAAAAATAATTCAGGATATTTATTGTAACTAAACACAGTGAGATTCAAGAGAAAACAGAATACCAATCTCAGGTGATGAAAAACTCATTTCTTGACTTAAAGGAGGAGCTCTATAAAGAGATAGATATACTAAAAAAGAGTGAAATAGAAGTTCCGGAGTTAAAAAAATACAGTACAGGAAATCAAAACCTCCCTTGAAAGTATTGTTTTAACAACAAATTAGATCATGTAGAAGAAAAAACCTCTGATCTTGAAGACAAATCTTCCGAATTAGGGACCAGCAGCTAGCGTAATGGCTATGTCGCTGGGACTCCCATGTAGCTGACCGCGGTTCACGCCCCAGAACCGGTGGCTTAAAACTCACGCTGGGCGCGTGTGTGTGTGTGCCCAAGATCCTGAGAGGAGAATGGAGGAGAAGGAATTGCGGCGTGGCCATCCCCCCGGGGGGTGATTTCTCGCTTTCTGTCTCTATGTCTCTGTCTGTCTGGCGAGCACACACACACGCCAGTGAAAATCTCTCTCAAAAGAAAAAAACAAAAACAAACAAAAAAAACCTTCTGAATTAGTCCAAGCAATGTAGAAGATTGTAAAAATATCTACTAAAAATGGGGACAACATATGGGAAATACTAAGCACCATTAAATATTCACCAGATATTAACATTATGGGTATTCCAGAAGGTGAAGAGATGGGTAAAACCTTAGAAAATCTCTTTCATTATGTACTAGTTAAAAACTTTCTAAACCTGGAGAGGCATTGATGTAGAAATCCAAATTCAGGAAAAGAAAAGAACACCATATAGATTTAATGTAAGAAGATCTTCTCCAAGGCACATCAGAGCCAAACTGATAAAAATCAAAGACAAAGAGAATATTCTAGAAATGACAAGAGAGAAAATTCAGGTTACTTGCATAGGTTATCCATTATACTAATAGTGGACCTCTCAGCTAAAACAATGCAGGCAAAAGAAAGTGGAAAGGTCTATTTAGAACTCTCAAAGAAAAACAATCTCAGCTAAGAACACTGTTCGTGGCAAGATTATCCTGTAAATAGGCAAGAGAAATAAAACCATTCTGATATAAGCCAAAGCTGAAAAAAATTCAACAGAAGTTGGCCAGCCAACTTAAGGGAACACTATAACCTGAAAAACTAAAGGGAGATAAATAGCAGTGAAAAAAACAAACAAACAAATGAACAAAAAACCCCAGAAAACAAATAATAAAATCAAAAGAGAGTAATTACAAGACTCAGTCCACATATGTTGAAAATAACCGTGAATGTTACTGGATTAAATTCTCTAATTAAAAGATATGGATTGTCTGAATGGATGCAAAAAAAATTGTAACCCTTTATTTTTTGGTTATAAGAAACACACCTCATTGAAAAATATGTAAAGACTGAAAAGAGAAGGTCTGGGAAAAGTCTTTTCACACAAACAGAATTGAAAAAAAAGGCAGGAGCTGAAATATTGCTATCAGATAAAATAGGTTTTGGGAAAAAAATCGTAAGAAGAGAGAAAGAAGGACATGCAATTCTAAAAGTCTTAAATTATCAAGAAGATATAATAATCATAAATACTTATGAAACTAATGCCAAGCATCCAAATATGTAAAAGAAAGACTGCTACCAAGTAAGAAAGTGATATATTGGTGTTCAGCAATATTGGGGGGAAAAAAGACTGCTAGATGTAAAGAGAGATGAGATATAGACTGCAATACACTAATTCACTAATTGTTGTAGATTTCAACACCCGACTGTCATCACAGGACAGGTTATCTAGACAAAACGAGGCACAGGAATTAATTGATATCATAAACCAAATGAACCTGGGAGACATATATAGAGCATCCCATTCAGCAACTTTGGAATATAGTTTTTCTTTTCTTTTTTTTTTCCTCATCTCCATGTGGATTTTCAAAGGTTTACTATGTAACAGGCCATAAAGCAAGGTTATATAAATTTATAAACATAGGCAATATACACAGTATTGTCTCTGACCACAATGGAATTAACCTTGAAATTAACTGGAGTCCTCAAAAATAAACAAAAACATGTAAATTAAACGATCTACTCCCAAATGACTTTCAAATTACCGAAGAAATTAGGACTGAAATGAAAAGATCCATTGAAACTAACAACAATGAAAGCACTAGACTCCATAACCTTTGGGATACAGCAAGTTATACTTGCAGTTATAAGATGCAAGTTTATAGCCATTAGTACCAACAAGAAAAAAAATAGAAAGGTGGCAAATAAATAACACGGCATCTGAAGGGACTTGAAAAGCAACAACCTAAATAAATAAATAAATAAATAAATAAATAAATAAATAAATAAATAAAACTAAAAATAAAAAAAGAAAAGAGATAGTAAAGATTAGAGCTGAAATAAATGAAATGGAGGATAAAAGATGTATACAAATAATGACATAAAAAGCTATTGTTTTGAGAGAATAACCAAATTGATAAACCATTAGCTTGACTAATCAAGAAAAGTAGAAAGGAACAAGATAGATAAAATAGTAGAGAAGCTGGCAATATTATAACCGATTACTGGAAATACAAACAATTATGAAAGAATATAATGAACAACTATGTGATAACAAACTAGAAAACTTTGATGAAATGGACAAGTTTCTGGACAAGCACAAGTTACTTAGGTTGAATTAAGATGAAATAGAAAACCCAAACAGACCAATAAGTGAAAAGATTGAAGCAGTGATAGTTGCCCAACAAAGAAAAGCCCAGTTCCAGATGGCTTCACTTCTGAATGCTATAAAATTTTAAATGTAGAGATAATTGCAACTCTTCTCAAACTATTACTAAGACCTAAAAGGAAAGAATCCTGAGCTAGTAGTTGGTACAGTTGTTAAGGTTCTGGACTCCTATATGATTGACCACAGTTCAAGTCCTGGACCTGGCAGCTTGAAAATCATGCCAGCCGTGTGTGTGTTCATGCCAAAATCCCAGAAGGAGGATAGAGAATAAAATGAGGCATTGTCATTCTGTGGGGAATGACTTATTTTCCTTCTCACTGTCTCTCTCTGTCTCTCTCTGGTGACCACACATGGCCTATGGCAAAATCCTTTAAAAATAAATTAATAAAAATAAAAAAGAAAAAGGAATAAATCTTCCAAACTTATTTTATGAAACTTCTATTATCTTATTATCAAAACCAGACAAAGCCACAACAAAAAAAGAAAACTATAAACCAATATCCCTGATGAATACTGACACAAACATTTTCAACAAGATACTAGCAACTGAATCCAACAGCATATCAAGATTATACACCATGATCAGGTAGGTTGTTTTCCCAGGTATGCAAGGATGAGTTAACATACATAAAACAGTAAATGTAATACACCACATTAGCAGAGATAAAAATTATAGGATTAAAAAAAAAGAGCTAAGCCAAATTTTCACACTTAAGATTCATTGTTTATGCTGGAAAGGGATATTTTCTCTCTTTATATAGATAAAGATGTAATATCCACTGTAATGTTTTACAAATTTTTGTTACAGGACAGGTGGACTTACCATTGAAGGAGAGAGAGAGAAAGAGAGGTGAGAGGAGAGAGAGAGTACGAGAGTGAGAGGGAGTGAAAGTGAGACAGCAACACCATGGGGCATGATTACGCTGCAATCATTTCTCCTCCATTTTCTCATGATTTGGGGGATGCACATACAAGCCCCTGACATGTTTTTCAGGCTGTTGGGTTTGGGACTTGAACAGTGTAGTTAGACATGTGGAATCCAGCCGCCTTAACCACCATCACCAGGTAGACACCCCCTCTTCCTCCCCCCCACACGCAGCTCTAATTCTTACCTGGAAAGTAGCAACTTGTCTGGCAGAAAGCAATAATTCTCTGCAGCTATTCATAGACTGATTACTTGGAGTTGATTACTTAGAGTATTTCTGTGAATCTTTGACACTAACACTTAGTGAAAGTAAAACACCAATGACAAATGACAAGAAAACGTGTTTAAATAATTTGTCCTTTAGAACATGCAGCAGTGAATAAACATATTTGTCTTCCTTTTTATCCTTTATCAGACATGAAATTGTAAGATGTCTATTTGCAACTCATCTCTTTTTATGTGAAAAAAGTAGTATAATTTTGTTACTTAGTAACATTCTTTTATTTTTATTTTTATTTTTTTATCATCATAATATTCTTTATATTACATTGGATTACATATAACTTTGCAGTGTATTACATTGTTTTTTCAAAAGGGAATGCCATGCATATCAGTCAATACAGAGACATTAATCTCCCCACTTCAACATTCAATATATTTTCTATGTTTTCCCCAATCATTATTATTATTATTCTAATTATTTTTTAAAAACAG
>NW_006160124.1:1624232-1630413 GCF_000334495.1 Tupaia belangeri chinensis
ACTAAAGAGGTTTTCCTTTTCCCAATGGATTGACTGATATCCTTTGTCAAAGATCAGTTGGCTGTAAGCTTTGGGGGTTATTTCTGGGGTCTCTATTCTCTTCCATTGGTCCACATGTCTGTTTTTATGCCAATACCATGCTGTTTTGATGACCTTCTTAATGCCTCAAACTAGATTCTGTTTAGGAATGTTTAAACCAGTTTCTGGTGCAAAATTTAGAAATTCATTAATAGATACAATTTTACTTTTTTTAAAATGCATTTCCATGAACTTTTTGAAGACCCCATATATACACTTTTTTTCTGAATAATAACACATTTCTCATATGTGTATAAGCACTGTCACAGAAAGATATTAAAAGTTGATGGGGCTGGGACCAGCATGTGATATGGTGGTTTAGGTGCTGGATTACTACATGGGTGACTGTGATTTAAGTCTTGAACCTAGTGGCTTATAACTCACCAGGCAGGTATGAATGCATGACCAAAATCCCAAGGGAAGAATGAAGAGAAGGGATTTAAGCATGGCCATCCCTCATTGGGGGTGATTTCTCACTTTTCCTATTACTGTCTCTTTCTATCTCTCTCTGGTGAGCACTCCCATCCTATGACAAAACCCTTAAAGAAAAAAATAATAAAAGTAGGACCACCAGATGGTATGATGGTTAAGGTACTGAATCCCACATGGCTGGCTACATGGTTCCAGTCCCAAAACCTTGGCTTGGAAATTATGCCAGGCAAGTGTGTGTGCTTGCCCCAAATCACAAGAGGATAATGGGGGATGAGGAGTTGGAGCATGGCCATCACCCCTGGGGAGTATTTATTCATTTTCTCTTTCTCTTTGTATGTCTCTTTCCAGCAAGCATGTGCACCTTATAGCAAAAATAAAAATAATAGTAATAAGAATGATCTTTGTGAAAAAGGAATCTGCAAACATTGATACTAAAATAATTCAGTATTGAAGAGTTCATCTGAAATTGTGGAAAATACTGGCAAATCAGAGAAATCATCTTGATAGAGAAATCACTTCCCAACAGAATCATATGGAAAAAGCAGGAATGGTTTCATTTCATCATTCTGCACGGCTGTTAAGTAGGCAATTGCTGTATGATTTCCTTTGTAGTTTAAAGTTGATCTTGGAACCCCATTAACAGAATCGTGTTGAAGAGGAGCATAGGAAACATGTGTTGCACTTTGGGAATATGGCACAACTGGCCAATAAAGAATAAAAAATATCTAGTTTCTTCTTACAAACTCATTCCTCAGGGGCAGAGTTTTTGTAAAGAAGGTTATTGCTTACAACTTAAGGTATACATATTGCCTGAGACACAGAGTAAACATCACAGTTCAACAACTAGAACCTAGTATTTTCATTATTGTTGCTTTGTAGTTGAGAATTACTGCCCGGTGGAGATTCTAGTAATTTAATAGAAGCTGCTATCCAATAGTTTGTGAAATGATGTTATGTGTCAAGCTGGAAAAATATTCTTGAAGTTCTTCAGTATAAAAGTTTCCATGTCAATGCAAAATATTATTTTAACAGGTCCAGCAGGTGGCGTAGTGGTTAAGGTGCTACGCTCCCACATGGCCAACCATAGATCAAGTCCTGGACCTGGAGACTTGAAGCTCATGCTGGGTGCATACAAGTGTGTCCCCAAAATCCTCAAAAGGAGAGTGGAGAAGAGATTGCAGCATGGCCATCTCCCACAAGGGAATGTTTTCTTGCTTTCTGTCTTTCCAGAAACCTCATGTGCCCTATAATGAAAATCTCTTTTAAAAATATTATTTTAATCTGGAGGATTTTGTCTTTGTATTCAAAGATGAAAATTCTATAGAAGGATATTTTAATCTAATACATAAAAGAGATTTGGAGTTCAAGCATGAGAATCTACCAGAAATATAATAAATGTTTGTATAGAATTCAACCAACTGATATTGGCTAGGACTTTGTGTAGACTTTTTCCACTGGAATTGCAATACAACTTCCTTTTCCTTTGTTACTGAAGAAAAAAATGTTAAGAATGTGCAATGAAATATATTGAATTCACTTATACTTTCCTCATACTCCTTTGATTTGATGGTTCTGAATTTTCTTTAGAATAATAATTATATATAAGCATCTTTCACCCAAAAATCTTTCAGGAGGCTTCTTTCAGCTTTTAAAACCTGAATGTAATTAATTTGCATAAGAAAGACTCTACAAAAAATTTCTGATAAACAATTATCTATCCTTTGGGACCCAGTGTGCCCCATTGTCATGATTGAACCGCAAAGTCTTATGCTTAAAAATCAGAGCTAGAATGAGCAGATGGTTTAACAGTTATGTAGCTAAACTTCCATACGGCCAACTGTGGTTCATGTCCCAAACCAGGCAGCTTGAAACTCACAGGGGCACATGTGCATCCGTGCTCAAAATCGCAAGAAGAGAATGGAGGAGAAGAGATTGAGGCATTGCAATCTCTTTGGGGATTGAGTTTTAGTTTCCTATCCCTTTGGAAAGTGCACACATTTATAGAAAAAAATCTCTCTTAAGAGAAACAATAAACAGAAAACAGGGCCAACAATACAAGTGGGACAATGAGTAAAATTTCCCAGGAAGAAACTCTTCCCAAATAAATGTCTAGCTAACCCTGAATTAGGGGTGAAAAGGCATGCTCCCAGCAGTCTGAAGAAATTAAAAATTGCTAACTTGAACTTGGATTTACTAGACACCAAAGACAGAGTCCTATTTAGCCAGATTAACTGCATAATAATTAAAATAAATAATTGTTCTAAGAACATTACAGAATCCAAACTATATTCATTGTCTCATTGAAAAATGACTAAGGATATATTCCAAACTGACAAACACATGCGTCCTATTGATCTTCAAAGACAATCATCTACAGCTTTATTTATTTTTCTTTTTTGAGAGGTTTTTCACTATAGGGCGCGTGCACTTGCCAGACAGAGACATAGAGACGGAAAGTGAGAAATCACCCCCTAGGGGGGATAGTCATGCAGCAATCCCTTCTCCTCCATTTTCCTCATGCGCCCAGTGTGAGTTTTAAGCCACCAGGTCCAGGACGCGAACCGCGGTCAACTACATGGGAGTCCAGCGACATAGCCATTATGCTAACTGCTGGTTCCCATCTACAACTTTTTTATTCTTCCTTTCTCCAACAAGACACAGGACTTATGCTTTTCTTTAATACACTAAGGATACTCACAGCTAAAGACCATGTATTGATCGTTCCCTGTGTTTGTAAAGTTTTTCACTCAGTCACATGTTAACTCTCTTATTTAGAATTAATGGGCTTTGCTTGAGTGTTCGCAACTAAAATCTCATTTTTTTTTGGAGAGATTTTCACTGTAGGGCGCGTGCACTCGCCAGACAGACAGAGAGAGACATAGAGACAGAAAGCGAGAAATCACCCCCCAGGGGGGATGGTCACGCCGCAATCCCTTCTCCTCCATTCTCCTCTCGGGATCTTGGGCACGCACGCACACACGCCCGGCGTGAGTTTTAAGCCACTGGGTCCGGGACACGAACCGTGGTTGACTACGTGGAAGTCCAGTGACATAGCCATAATGCTAACTGCTGGTTCCCTAAAATCTCATTTTTACATACCATATGAATTATTTATTATGTATACTTTATTTTCCACCTCTTCTTATCTTAATGTAAGTACCTCAAATTCAAAAGTTATTTGTGATAACTTTGTTAATAGTGTTTCCACTCCTAAAAAAAGATGATCTACATTGAAGAAAACATGAAATGAAGAATTTTTCATCTCCTCCCACTACTTTTATCTTTTCTGCGGTTCTTATTTTTATTTATTTATTTATTTATTTATTTATTTATTTATGTATTTATTTTTGAGAGAGATTTTTGCTATAATACACGTAGCTCTCCAGAGAGACAGACACGGAAAGCAAGAAGTCATCCCCAGTCCCCAGCCAGGGAGGGGATGGCCACACCACATTCCCTTCTCCTCAGTTCTCCTCTCAGGATCTTGGGCATGCACGCACATGTGCCTCGTGTGAGTTTTAAGTCACCAGGGCCTGGACTTGAGTTGCAGTAGACTATGTAAGAGCCCAGTGATGTAGCCATCTGTTGGTCCTTATTTTTTCTGTTTATTAGAAGAATTTCTATATTTTCTTCTTCACATATCAGTTTTAATTTTCCTTAGTCTCTTTGGAAACTTATATATTTTGCTATTTAATTTTTATTTTTCCTAATATCATCATTTTCTTCTTCATGTCATTCAGATTGTTCTTTTTCACTTTATCTTTTTGTCTTTTTATTTTGCCAATTTTCTTTTCATGTTTTTTGCCTGCTGTGTTGAGAGACAATACATCCTTTTATACTTAAGAAGGTCATCCTATTTTCTTTTTCACTAGGTCTATTTTTTTTTTTTTCATTTTTAGAGATTTTTGCTATAGGGTGCATGTATTCGCTGAAGAGATAGAAAGAAAGACACCAAACAAGAAATAACCCCTTGCAAGGGATGGCCACGCTGCAATTGCTGCTCCTGTATTCTCCTCTTGGAATTTTGGGGATGCATGCACACACACCTGGTGTGAATTTCAAGCCACCAGGTCCAGGAACCACAGCCAACTACACAAGAGTCCAGTGGTGCGACCATTATACCATTTGCTGGTCCCTATTTTCCTCTAGTTCTTAAATTATTATCAGAGCTCTAAACATTCAATATGAATTTTTCTTTACCTTCCTTGGTAGTATTGTTATAGGTTCCATTAATAAAGTGTTCAATAAAGAAGGCATTTTCCCATATCTATGATTGTCTACAGGCATGTAATTAAATATTCTTTTTTTTTAAAAATTAAGACTTATTTTATTTAAATTTATTTGTTTATTTTAATTTGACCAGAGAGGGATAGAGTAAGAGAGAGAGAGAGGGAAAATGAGAAAGCAAGTCGCTAGGTCCAGGACTCCAACTGCGGTTGGCCGTGTGGGAGTCCAGCAGGAGTCCAGCACCCCTCAACACCTGCCAGCCTCATGTACTTTTATATTCTTTGGGTCTGCCATCTGACTGCTTGAATCCTAGTAGAACTTCTTTCTTGGAAGCTTAACCAGGTTAACAATCCAACGTGCCCAGTTTATAACATGTCTCAGTGACTAGTAAACTTTCAAATAATGTTGGTTGCCTGATTCAAACAACAAAACAACACTTAAAAATAACTGAATGAGCAGGCAAACGATTGAATAAAAATAAAAATAAAGACAGCCATGTTATACTGAATGTGCTTGATGCTTTACTAAATGTCGTGTGTATTTCTTCTAATCGGCTACCATTTAGGAAAAAATAATTAGGAAGCTGAAGCATATAAAGTTGAAATAATTTGACCAAATAAAAGGCCATTTGAAAATCAAGGATTAAATTTCAAACCTGTCCTATTTCTAACTAAACTAGAGTCTAAATGCTATGCCATTCTTTTTCAGTACACTAAAAATATTCAATGCTGTCTTCAGAATGTTCAACCATCAGGCTTTTCCATCCCTCTCGTAATACTTCTCAGTGAGGATTTCATCAGTAAAGACTCAAAAATGGATCTCTACCTGCCCAAACATCTAATCTTTGTTTTCTTTCAATTTGTCAGAGAGTATATTCGCTTGCCAGAGAGAGACAGAAGGGGAGAAAGAGGGAGAAAGAAAGAAAGCACCACCCACGGGTCATGGTCACATGGTAGTCCCTTCTCCTCCATCTCTCCTGCCCTTCAGGCTTTTGGACACGTATACACCTGCCTTTTTCAAGCTGCTGGGTTTGACTGCACAGTCAACCATGGGGATCCAGTCACCTTAAAAAACATGCCACTGGCTAACCCAATACCTAATCTTGTACCTGGTTATTTTCTAAGAATTTTAGTTTTGGGGGAATGGAGAATAAAAGCTTCCAAAGAGAGAAATATGACTTAGATGCACAAAGTGACAGTCAGGTAGGCAGTACACATGACTAGGTTAAGGGAAGTGGGACAGGTTTTCTGCTTAGTGTAAATTTCAGTTTTCCCTTGATAATAGGTCTTTTATTTAGTTCACCCAGTTAGTTGGCATGAAATTTTCTCTTCTAATACTAATATACTATTTCCATTATGTCTTAGCATATAAGTGTATTTCCTGTTTTCACATTCTTTTTTTTTTTTTTTTGTGTGTTGAGATTATTTGGGGGAGATTGAGGGCG
>NW_006160124.1:1630472-1633401 GCF_000334495.1 Tupaia belangeri chinensis
ATATCTATGATTGTCTACAGGCATGTAATTAAATATTCGTTTTTTTTAAAAATTAAGACTTATTTTATTTAAATTTATTTGTTTATTTTAATTTGACCAGAGAGGGATAGAGTAAGAGAGAGAGAGAGGGAAAATGAGAAAGCAAGTCGCTAGGTCCAGGACTCCAACTGCGGTTGGCCGTGTGGGAGTCCAGCAGGAGTCCAGCACCCCTCAACACCTGCCAGCCTCATGTACTTTTATATTCTTTGGGTCTGCCATCTGACTGCTTGAATCCTAGTAGAACTTCTTTCTTGGAAGCTTAACCAGGTTAACAATCCAACGTGCCCAGTTTATAACATGTCTCAGTGACTAGTAAACTTTCAAATAATGTTGGTTGCCTGATTCAAACAACAAAACAACACTTAAAAATAACTGAATGAGCAGGCAAACGATTGAATAAAAATAAAAATAAAGACAGCCATGTTATACTGAATGTGCTTGATGCTTTACTAAATGTCGTGTGTATTTCTTCTAATCGGCTACCATTTAGGAAAAAATAATTAGGAAGCTGAAGCATATAAAGTTGAAATAATTTGACCAAATAAAAGGCCATTTGAAAATCAAGGATTAAATTTCAAACCTGTCCTATTTCTAACTAAACTAGAGTCTAAATGCTATGCCATTCTTTTTCAGTACACTAAAAATATTCAATGCTGTCTTCAGAATGTTCAACCATCAGGCTTTTCCATCCCTCTCGTAATACTTCTCAGTGAGGATTTCATCAGTAAAGACTCAAAAATGGATCTCTACCTGCCCAAACATCTAATCTTTGTTTTCTTTCAATTTGTCAGAGAGTATATTCGCTTGCCAGAGAGAGACAGAAGGGGAGAAAGAGGGAGAAAGAAAGAAAGCACCACCCACGGGTCATGGTCACATGGTAGTCCCTTCTCCTCCCTCTCCTGCCCTTCAGGCTTTTGGACACGTATACACCTGCCTTTTTCAAGCTGCTGGGTTTGACTGCACAGTCAACCATGGGGATCCAGTCACCTTAAAAAACATGCCACTGGCTAACCCAATACCTAATCTTGTACCTGGTTATTTTCTAAGAATTTTAGTTTTGGGGGAATGGAGAATAAAAGCTTCCAAAGAGAGAAATATGACTTAGATGCACAAAGTGACAGTCAGGTAGGCAGTACACATGACTAGGTTAAGGGAAGTGGGACAGGTTTTCTGCTTAGTGTAAATTTCAGTTTTCCCTTGATAATAGGTCTTTTATTTAGTTCACCCAGTTAGTTGGCATGAAATTTTCTCTTCTAATACTAATATACTATTTCCATTATGTCTTAGCATATAAGTGTATTTCCTGTTTTCACATTCTTTTTTTTTTTTTTTTGGTGTGATTAGATTATTTGGGGGAGATTGAGGTAGCAATAACAGGAGATATTCCCAGACACCAAGTTAAACACCAGTACTAATTTTAGGTGTAATTTCTTTTTGGTGCTTAGGGAATCTAAGTAATCTACTTAGTTATCGGTAGGTAAAAATAATTATAGAAGGGGTGGCCTGTAGTTTGGTGACTAAGCACTGTATATTGGGAGCTAGATCCCACATGGAAGACTATTGGTTCAAATTCCAGCTCAGGAAGCTTGAAGAGATGTCAGGCATATATGTGTGCATGTCCAAAATCTTGACGGGAGGATTAATGGAGGGAGAAAGGATTGCATCATTTTTATGCCCCATTGGGAACGTTCTCTCTCTCTTTGTTGCTCACTCAAGTGTGTGTACAGACTGACAAATAAAAACCAAAGTAATTATAGAGATAAAAAAAAAAAACACATCAATGTGCTATAAAAATGAAAGACAAAAGCAGGCTCCTTCTGTGTATCTGTGCATATTTTTTTGCAAAAAGGAAATGTACAGAAGAGATGTTAGCAAAAGGAAGCAGAAGGTCAAAATTAAGTAACATTTCTTCATTATGATAACGTATATATAGACACATGATTAATTTTATTAAATTTAGAAAATATATTTAATAAAATATACCTAGAATACAATCTTCTGTGAGTAGAAAAAGAACAGTATAAGAGTAAATACTTAAGTTCCAAAGACATCAAGTAATTATTTTGGTTGTCTTAAGGTAACATCCAAAACAGATTTAAGAAACACTAAGTTTCTGATGTTCCCATTCTTACTGACAGCATTCTTCAAGGAAATAATATTTTGCAATATGCACATAGTGTTGAAAACTTGTACTTTGAATTATATTTTAGGTTTTGTTTTTAATCATAGCTATTTCTTTTATGCCTCTAGGCTTGTTCTGTCTCCAAAGTACAGGAAAAGAGAATGAGAATTTAACTGAATAATTGAAACAGAAATCATCATATTTAAAAACTGTCCTTGTTTCTTTTGATGATGAATCAGTATGTGTAGTAAATCCTATCACATTTTGTAAATACAGTAATCTTGCTAAATTGTATAGTAGGGTTTATTCTTAAATCTCATTTTAGAAAAAGCCACCTATAAATTTTATGATAATAGTATTTGCAAATAATAAGCTCTATCCCAGCCATGTCCATACTATTGGAAGGGAAATAAAGCATAAAAAAACAATTCAGTACTTAGCACTGAGGGCAAAAACTGCTGGCATTGTAACTGTTCTTTGCTGACGTATCTTTTCAGAACCAAATTTTTGCTGCCCCAATAGAATCAGTTCCACTTGGTGAGCATTCTACCTCTTCAATAAAAGCAGTGCCAGCATTCTCATAAATGACAATCTTCTGGGTGTCACATTCTAAATACCAAAACAGGTCCCAAAGCTCAAAATATATCCCTCACCTCTTAGTGATATTTGTACTTTATACAATACAATAGAATACAGTGCCATTTCTAAGTTTTTTTTTTTTTTTTTTTTTTTTAAAAAAAATGGGCCCATGTAAAAAACAAACAAAGA
>NW_006160124.1:1633424-1641189 GCF_000334495.1 Tupaia belangeri chinensis
TTTTTTTTAGAAATATAGCGAGCATATAAATAGCACAATGACACATAATCCATAATTCTAAAAGGAAATTCAGGTATTAACTGAAGTTTCTGTTCTGGAAATACAGGTGATAAAGAAACAAAGGGAGAATTACCAAAAATGGCATAGAGAAAGTAAAAAAAAAAAATGATTGAAAGCATACTAGTTCCAGGTATTTGGATATTATACCTAGTGCTGACGATGTGTATTAAATGAAATAAAATGTCTTGTAAAATAATTAGCTCCATTTACAGTTAATGAAACATTGTTTACTTTATTAATTGCTACAATTTGGGGAAACTGGTCTTTAAGTCTTCTTAATTTCTAGATAGCTGAAGAAGTATTTTATAAAACATTAAACTCTGCCACAGTAATGAGCAAAATTTTTCTATATGAAATTCCTTTTTATTTCTTTCTCCATTTTTAAAACACACTGTAACTCATGCTTTCTGTGCTATCAAGTTTCATTATTGCTATTCCTTACCCTTATTCTCTTAAATCATTTAATAGTATCTCTTGCACATAATCATTTCCTTGTAAATTGTTTTTGATTGCCAATGGGTGCATGTGCTCACCAGAGAGAGACGAAGGAGAGGGAGAAATCATACTTAATGGGGCATAATCACACTGCAATTCCTCCTCCTCCATCTCTCCATCTTGTTGACATTTTGGGCATGCACACACATGAATTCAACATGTTATTTTTCAAGCCATTATGACTGGAGTTTAAATTACAGTTGGCCAATGTGAGATCTGGCTCCTTTAACCACTAGGCTAATAACCCAGCAGCAAATTATTTTTTCTTTTCTTTCTTTCTTTTTTTTCCTTTCTTTTAATTTTTTTCCAAGGACACATGTACTTACCACAAGACACAGGGGGAAAGGGATGAGAAAGCATATCTCCCAAGAGTGATGACCACATTGCAATTCCTTCTCCATCCTCTCTTGTGATTTCAGACATGCACACACATGCACTGGGTGTGTTTTCTCAAGTCACTGAATCCAATATTCTAAACATGCAATCAGCCATATTGGGTCCAGCCTCCTTAACCACCATGTCATAGGCTCTTCTGCAAATTTTTAAATCTAGAAAATTATATAAATAACATGAATATTCCATGGTAACTACAGGCACTATTTTATAGGAGAATATTGAAGGGACTTAGGAGGACACATTATTTTTTCTTAGTTTTATTTTCAAAACAGACAGGAAAGATTTGTAATATGAATGGAATGCTAAAAGACAAAAATATCTTTCATGCATACTGTGCAAAGAACAATCAACCAACAAAGTTCATTTTAGTAAATCTAAGAGAAAGAAGAAAAAAAATCTATAGATTCAAAAATGAAGGAATACATTTTGCTCAAAGCAGCTACTTTCAGTGCAGAGACAATTCAGGGTGAAATATAACAGGAAGTAGGGTAAAGATTTTTCTAACTGGTCAGAAAAACAAATCAGTCCAATTGCAGGAGATAACAGAAAGTACTAGCCAAGAAATTTGAACATCTTGATGAAAAATATACCTTCTCACAAGTTAATCACCATGTTGACTTTTGATACTATATATTATTTTTGTATATTTTTGAAAATGTTGTAAGTGGAGCCGAACAGTCTACAGTCTTTTGTGCCTGGCTTCTGTTGTTCAGTATTAGGTTTGTAGAGTACATTGGTGTTATTTACTGTAGTTGCTCTTTAATCATTTTCATTTTTCTGTAGGTTTTTTTTTTAGAGATTTTTGCTATAGGGCGCGTGCGCTCGCCAGACAGACAGAGAGAGACAGACAGAAAGCGAGAAGTCACCCCCCAGGGGGGATGGTCACGCCGCAATCCCTTCTCCTCCAATCTCCTCTCGGGATCTTGGGCACGCACGCACACGCGCCCGGCGTGAGTTTTAAGCCACCAGGTCCGGGACGCGAACCGCAGTCAACTACGTGGGAATCCAGCGACATAGCCATTATGCTAACTGCTGATTCCCATCTGTAGATTTTCATTAAAGGACATTATAACAAAATAGGTTAGTTTATGGATACTTAGGTAATTTTTTTCCTTTTTTATATTTTATTATTTTTAGTCAATTACTATATCTCATTAGAGCTTGCAAAAGGAATTTTCCCAGCATGGATCCACTGTATATTAGTCCAGTTAAAGATATTATCATACATATTATCATCAGCAGATAATTTTCCATTTTTGTGACCCTTAAATATTCTGTTTCTTTTTTTTTCCCCTTCTTTTCCTTCCTCTCACTATCCCCCAATTCTCACCCTCCCCCCCTCTGTTCCTGGTATTCACAATAGTCTTCCATGCTTTTTTTTATTTTACTTTATTTTATCTTCCAGTGTTTCAGTTATCTTCCATAAGTGACAGAGAGAAAGAGAAAGAAGGAGAGAGACAGAGAGATCCTCCCAACAGGGTTTTAAGCCACAAGCCATGCCCTGCCCCAGCCAGCCAGGATCTCAGGCACACTTGCATGTGCCTGGCACATACAGGGAAACCTCAGGTCCTGCATGCAGCACCTCCCCAATCAGCTTAGGCATCCAGAAGCATTGTGTTACCACTAAACCACCACAGCTGGCCACATGTAGGTAATTTTCAATTTCTAGCCATTATACGTATTGCTTCTGTGAATATTGTTGTACTGTACCTATATTAATATGTAAGTATTTCTTCTGGGTTTATACCTAGAAATACAGTTAATGGGTTATGCACACTTGTATTTGATGGGATACACAGACTTCCAATGCTCAGCTCCAGGAGGACTGAGTTTCTGTTGCTCCTTATCCCTAGCTACAGTTGGATGATCCGTGTAAACATTTATGGAGGCAGTGAAATCAAGCTGTGTTTTAATTTCAAATCTCTCTGATGCGACTGAGAATTTTTTGTGTTTTGTCATTCTTTTAGGTATCTTCTAGGTGAAGTGTCCATTTATGTGTTTTGCCCATGTTACACTGTGTGTGTGTGTGTGTGTGTGTGTGTATGTGTTATTCCAGTAAAACATGCACAATAAAATGTGCTTTTTGTTTCTTTAGGTTTTGTAATAGGGCTTGTGCACTTGCTGGAGAGCTACAGAGAGCCATTTGCGAGGGAAAGTGAGAAATTCTGCTCTGAAGAAATGGCCACACTGCAATCCCTTCTCCTTTCTCCTCTTGAGATTTTACAGATGCATAAACATTTGCCCTGCCTAATTTTCAAGTTGCTAGATCTGAGACTCAAATCATGGTCAGCCATGTGGAAATCCAGTGACTTCACCATGCCACCTGCTGGTACAAAAAGTGTACTATTTTTAAGTGACATTTTGGTGGCATTAAGTACACTTAAAATGTTATTCAACCTTTGGCATTATTCATTTTCAGAACTCTCATGATTCCAAACAGAAATTCTGTTCCCATCACAGCAATTTCCCATTCTCTTTTAGCACAGACTTTGGTAATCTTTTCTTACTTTTTGTCTTACTATTTGCCAATTTTTGATACCTCACATAAGTGAAATCATAAAACCCTTTTTTTTTTTTTTAGTTTGTTGCCATAGGGTGTATCCTTACTGAGAGACAGAGAGAAGGAAAGTGATACGTCACCTCCCTAGGGCGATACCCATGCCACAATCCCTTCTCCATTCTCCTCTTGGGATTTAGGACACATGTGCACACACATCGAGCATGAGTTTCAACCCAACGGGTCTGGGACTCAAACTATGGTTGGCCATGTAGGAATCCAGCACTTAAACCACCATGCCACTGCTGACACCAAGCCTTGTCCTTTTATGTTTAGCTTATCTCATTTTGTATGTTTTTAAGTTTCATTTATGTTGTAATATGTATTAGATTTTCATACATTTTAAGACAAAATAGTAATTCATTTTATGAATATAATATTTTATTTATCCATTCATCTGTTGACAAACATTTGGGTTTTCTCCACCCTTTGGCTACTGTGAATAATAGTGCTATGAACAGTGGTATAGAACTGTTTGTTTGAGTTCCTGATTTCAATTCTTTTGGGAATATAGCTATGAGTGAAATGGCTGGATTACGTGTCAACTCTGTGTTTAGCTTTCTGAAAAACTGTCAAACTGTTTTCCTCAGTGGCTATATCATTTTCCATTCTCACCAGTAAAGTATAAGGATGGCAATTTCTTTTATAACCTAACCTATACTTGTTGATCTTCTCCTCCACTTTTTAAAAAATAATTACCATCCTGATGGATATGAAGTGATACTTTAGTATGGTTTTAATCTGCATTTCCTGCCTACTGATTTTGAGGATCTTTTCAAGTGCTGGTATAATATTTGTATATCTTCTTTCGAGAAACATTTCTTCAAGACCTTTGCCCATTTTAGAATCAATTTACTTTTGTATTTGTGTTTGTACTTGTTTTACTGTTGAGTTGTAGTTCTTTATATATCCTAAATATTAATCTCTTGTCAGATATGTTACTTAAATATTTTTTTCCATTCTGTGGGTTGTCTACATGCATATTTTTAAAATCATAATAATTCTTCATATATTCTGGATATAGATTCTTTGCTCGATGAGTGCATTCTAAAAACAAACAAGCAAACAAACAAAAACAAGCACTTGGTTATCTATTTCCATTTTATTTTTGTATTGCCTTTTTATTCTGTTGAGTTTTGTTGATTGGCATACATTATAGCTATACCTGGTGTGCCAGACATTGTATATAATTTAAAAAATAGATGTTTCAGTGGGTTTTATTTTACTTCAGAGAAAATTTACCCCATCTTATGGCAGACAGATTTGTAATGGTGGCAGATTACTTTGATCTAATTAGAGCTTTTGTTCACTCTAGGCTGGGGATATAGATTTTTGCTAGGCTCTACTCTTGTTTCTCATACTTCAGTGGTAAATCCTCACGGGTCCCAAACTGAGATCCTTGAATGTCTACTTGGGTCTTCCGTCTTAACAGATCTAGTTACAAATTGTGCCTCCTCAGCTCTCAGATTCCAATGAACTCCATTCTTCTCTCATGGGTCTTAGTCTACTAACATCTGCCTCTACGTGGTTACAAATGTGGAGAATGCCTTCTAAAAAAGTGGAGAGGGACCAGATGACTTCTTGTGCTCCTATAGGATCCCACTTACTACACACAAATGTTAGCTGCTCGGATGATCCCAAGTGTTGTCACTCTAATTCACTTAGGTGGCCAATATTATTTCAAGATTATCTGCCCTTTGGCAGAAACTTTCAATGAGAAGAGCCAAATTAGCATTAAAAATCAGTAAATTTTCTGGACAATGAAGCAGTTGCTGAATGGTGGCACATGGACTTCTCTTATGTCTGGGGATCTTAGACTTTAAAAACCTGTATTTTTTCCCCTCCCTCTGCCCTTTTCACCATACCTCCTTTCCTTCCTTTTGTCTCCCTCCCTTTCTTCCTTTCTTTTCACGTTTATTTATTTATTATTTTATTTATTTTAGATGACTTTTATAGATTCTAACAAGAGTCTATTTTAATTTTTTCTACCATAGCTAGAATTTGTAATTTCATAAATATGTGTTTTTAAGATTTATTTATTTCATCATAGAGGGAGAGAGAGAGAAAGACTTGTCCCTGGCAGGTTCTTACATACAATGCTCTACTCTCAACAATGTGGTTAGCAAGGATTGTGAGTGTGCTCATGGAGGCCTTATCATGTTTCAGGTGAACCCAGGGTAGGAGCCTGAAGACTCCTATATGGCTTCAATACTACAATGGGCCTCTTACATGGCATCCAGCATTGTAACACCGTAACCTACCGCACATGCTGCATGAGCTGTGCCAGATATC
Organism: Tupaia belangeri chinensis; assembly: GCF_000334495.1. Lineage (NCBI taxonomy): Eukaryota > Metazoa > Chordata > Mammalia > Scandentia > Tupaiidae > Tupaia > Tupaia belangeri. The sequence goes on from NW_006160124.1 coordinate 1,639,225, forward strand.
TTGTCTATGGTTTTATTGTTAATGTTCTATTTATTTCCTTTCAGTAGAGAAATGAGAAATTTTTAATATCATTTTTAATAGAAGGAGGGAGCTAATGCTATTAAGGTAAAAACTAAATTGTACTTGCTTTTAAATATAAAGATATAATTTCTTAAAAGAAAAATTGCAAAACATTTCCTCTCCACTGATGTCTGCAAAACTGTTTTAACTTTGAACATTGTCATATAAGTTAAAACACCAGTTACCCTCTCTGTTACATGAACGATGCTCAATTTGAATCTCAGTAAATATCTCAGTTAAGTAATGGTATAGTTTTGAAGTTTGTGGCAACTTTCCAAGTAATTACGCATTTATCCCCCAAAAATCCTGAAATTAAATAATTCCAAAGAGATAACACCTTGAAACTATAATATTTAGGACAATATTTAGGAGTCATTCTTCAATTCTGATCAGTTTAGTTTAACTTACTCAACATGTGTAATTTTCTTAAGATAGAAAAAAAAGGTATAGCCTATCATTTTTTTGCCAAATTTTACCCTTAATTTAACTGAAAGTATCTACAAAATTCCTTGTTAAAATGTACTATTTTAGGGACCAGCAGTTGGCGTAATGGCTGTGTTGCTCGACTCCCATATTGTGTACCGTGGTTTGAGTCCCGGACCTGGTGGCTTAAATTCATGCCAGGCACATGTGCCCAAGACCCTGAGAGAATGGGGGAGAAGGGAGTGCAGCATGGCCATCCCCCCTGGGGGGTGATTTCTCACTTTCTATTTCTCTGTCTCTTTCTGGTGAGCACACCTGAGGTTTTTCTTTTTTTTTTTTTTTGAGAGATTTTTGCTATAGGGTGTGTGCGCTCGCCAGACAGACAGAGAGAGACAGAGAGACAGAGAGCAGGAAATCACCCCCAGGTGGGATGGCCATGCTGCAATCCCTTCTCCTCCATTCTCCTCTTGGGATCTTGTGCGCGCACACACACACACATATACACACACACTATATTTTAAAATTTCTTTTTAACTCATTTAGCATTATAGGATTTGTGGCAATGATATGCTTATTCACTAATACAATTTTAATTTTGTTGTTATGTATCCAAACCTCTAGTTTGCCCTAAAACTATCATTAACATGGCATTTTAATAAATAATGACATTAAACATGACTACTATATTACTACTATAATACCATTATCCAAGATTGTTCAATGAACAAAAGTAATCAGGTTGCCTAATGCTTATCACGTGACAATATATACATAGAAAAACTAGGAGGTTAAAATATTCTCTCAAGTGGTAATAAAAATACTTTGTTTTGGGACCAGCAGTTAGCGTAATAGCTATGTTGCTGGACTCCCAGGTAGTCGACCAGAGTTTGAGATCCGGACCCAGTGGCTTGAACTCACGCCGGGCGTGTGTGCATGCGTGCCCAAGATCCCGAGAGGAGAATGGAGGAGAAGGGATTGCGGCATGGCCATCCGCCCTGGAGGGTGATTTCTCGCTTTCTATCTCTGTCTCTCTCTGTTTGTCTGGTGAGTGCACGTGCCCTATAGCAAAAACATCTCAAAAAAAAAACCAAAAAACAAAAAACAAACAAACAAAAACTTTGTTTTAAAATTGTATTTAATAATTTTTTCTAGAAATTAAATTGCAGCTAACATTTTCTCTGATAATACCAGATACATATTTCAATGAAGTTATTCTAAAACGGCATGGTAATCTCTACAAATATTCTGTTTATTTATTTAATATATGTATATGTTTAAAACAGAATACCTCCAAATGTAGAAAATGCTATGAAATAATTCAATTATTGGTATTTAATGTAAGTGTAATCCTCATTTTTGCAACATTGCAAAATAATAATTTTTAAAATATATTCACCAATTTGATTCCTATCCCTACTTCTAAATTGGGACTTTTACTGGAGATTTGTAAACCTTGCTCAATTTCCAACACTCCAAGAAATT
>NW_006160124.1:1641201-1655782 GCF_000334495.1 Tupaia belangeri chinensis
AAAGAAATAAGCTGTCAGAAACTAAGAGGATTTAGAAATCCTGTGACAGATGAATAAGTACTTCTTTTCATAGTAGAGACATAAGGACTGACAAGTCCAAAAAATGCTAAAATAAAAACAAAAAAACCCAAAATGTCCACTGATTAATATCAGAGAAACTTTGAGATTTTTTTTCTTTCTTTCTTCCTTTTGTTTTGTTGTTGTTTTGTTTTCCCAGCTTTTCTATAGAACACATATGCTCACAGGAGAGAGGCAGAGAGAAAGGGAAAGTGAGAACTCACTCCTAACGGGGATGTCCATGCCAAAATTTCTTCTCCATTTTCCTTTTAGGATTTGGGGCACACACACACACACACACACACACACACACACACACACCCCTACCCAGAGTGTTTTCAAGACTCCAGTTCTGGAACTTGAACCTCAATGTGGACATGTGGGATACAGCCACCTTAACCTCCATGCCACCTGCTGACTCAGAGACTCTGAGATTTTGAATATTTCAGTATGGGGTGAAAACAGAGGATATTTATTTGAGCTTAAAATGGTGTGGACATCGAGAGAGAGAAAAGAGGAGAAGGACAAGGGGAAGGAAGAAAGACAGAAGAAGGACGAGGAAGAATATAAAGACTGAATAAGGGGGGAAGACAGCAGAAATCTGACTATTCTCTTTACAAACAACATGGAGCTAGCATATCTCAGCAGTTGCTCGATTCTGATATTAGTGCCCATGCCTCTTAATGCTTTCTATGTCTTTTAAAATTTTTTAAAATGTTTTTAAGAGAGATTTTTGCTAAAGGGTAAGTGCACTTGCTGGAGAGAGAGAGAGAGAGCGAGAGAGAGAGAGATATCACCCTGCAGGAAGTGGCCATGCCACAATCCCTTATCCTCTATTCTCCTCTCAGGATTTTGGGCACACACAGATCTGGCATGAGTTTCAATCTGCTGGGTCCAGGACTCAAACTGTGGTTGGTAATGTTGGGAGTCCAGCAATTAACCACAACACCATTAGCTGATTCCAGTCTATGTCTTTTTAAAAAATTCTCTTAATACAGATGGGTTAAAGCCTCTGTTTTCTTTTTAAAAGAATATTAAAGGAAAATGACATTCTTGCACACATGTTTATTAACATACAGTTATAATTATTAACATCATGTACCACCTTCCAAGTAGCAAAAGCATTCATGTTTGCATGTATCACTGACAGTTGCGTTCTTTAGCTCCTAGAAGTTCTGTATTTTATATAGAATGCATACTTGCGCAGGGGCAACTTGAGGAAGAAGTGAGAGAACATGAAGCAAAAGGATAAAGGAAAAAAAGACCTACTTGGAGGAGTTTTGTATAGATGATAATTTGGATCTGAGAATTAAGATATTTCCTGCTTTATGATTTGTCTTCAAGCAGTGACACTGGGCTATATAATGGACAGTGAGTCTGAGATAAACTTCCATGATTTAAGGTAGAAGCAAAATGAAACTAGTAAAAGAGGTGGATTTGTCAGCCTCGAAAAAGGGCTTCAAGTCATGACAGTATCAGAAATTAAATTCTTTTGAGTGTTGTCTTTACTTCTTCCTCAAAAAAAAAAAAAAAAGTAAAAGTGTGATCTGATTTACTTTGGAGTCACACTGTTTTCATTTGTATCCTCAGTTTTATTCTGGTTCAAAGGGATCCTTTATGTAGTCTGGATGACTGCTCTGAGGCTGCCACGGTGGCTCTCTCTCTCTCTCTCTCTCCTGATGAACAGCTTAGAGAAGAGAAACAACTATGTTCCCCAATTCATCTAAGGCAGAAGGTGGAATGACCATGAATTCTAGTGTGTTGACAGCAGAAGTTCCAAAAAACGCCGGATTGCTGAAATTTCATCATAATCCAGTAGCTCTAAGATTAAACGTCACATGACAAAGACTTGAAAATCAGAAATAAGTGCAAATGATTCCTCGAATTGAGGAATTAGATTTATTGTTGTTGTTTTAAGGTTAAATATTCTATGCTATGTCCTTATTTAGAAAGCTCACCAGGACACCATGAAATTTTCTAATATATTGGGTTGTTGGAAAAGTTATGGCACATGTTTGCATAGAAAAGCATGGAAAAATATGTCATGGCATTTCTGACAATAGGAATCACCGACTTGGGGAAGCATATTACATTATAAAGAGTCACATTTGCTCATTCTATGGATCAGGAAATACATAAAGGACTTAAAACTCTCATCTGCGTTTCAAAAACGTATGTTTTTCTTACTTTTTATAAGAATCTAGATTCAGATTTTTTAACTTTAAAAGATGGAGACTGAAGGGCATACAAATAAGAAAAGATAGTTTTCAAGTCCAGAACAATAGAGCAAAATAAGCATGGCAGAGAATCAACGGCATTGTCAGTTATCAATACAGCCACATTGTTTTTCAAGACGTCAGGAATGAGAACACTCAAGTTACAAGTCTTGTGAGCTAAGAACAAAAGTTTCCAGGATGCTGTTGACAAGGACCTTTCAAAAAAGTTCATATTATAACAATTTGACAACTGTGATTTAGTATCATTTATTAATATATGAAGGAAAGGAAACCAGCAGTAGCCATTTTATGCCAATATTGAAGAAGTGGAAAAGGATATCAAAAATCAAAATTATGAGGCTGCACAAAAATACTTGAAAATAAAACGTTATAGATTTTCTTTATAGTGTTATGTCAACCTATGCCATTTTCTTTTTTTTGAGATGTTTTTGCTATAGGGCATGTGCACTCACCAGACAGAGAGAGACAGAGTGACAGAAAGCAAGAAATCACCCCTCGGGGCGATGGGCATGCTCCAGTCCCTTCTTCCTCCTTCTCCTCTCGGGATCTTGGGCACACATGCACATGCATCAGGCATGAATTTTAAGCCACCAGGTCCGGGGCACGAACCGTGGTCGACTCCATGGGAGTCCAGTGACATAGCCATTATGCTAACTGCTGGTCCCTCAACCTATGCCATTTTTAAAAGAATATTAAGATATTTACTGGGACCAGCAGTTAGCGTAATGGCTATGTCGCTGAACTCCCATGGAGTCGACTGCAGTTCGCGTCCCAGACCCAGTGGCTTAAACTCATGCCAGGCACCCGTGCGTGCATGCCCAAGATCCTGAGAAGAGAATGGAGAATGGAGGAGAAGGGATTGCGGCATGGCCATCTCCCCTGAGGGGTGGTTTTTCTCTTTCTATCTCTCTGTCTCTGTCTTTCTGGTGAATGCACATGCCCTACAGCAAAAACCTCTAAAAAAAAAATTAAGATATTTACAAACATTTGAAATCAATCTCTATTAGTTTATTGTACAATATTTTGATTGATTTAATTTAATGTAGAAGTCCATTTTTAGGGTAGCAAATATTAGCTCCTGTCTTCATTGCTCTTAATTATTGGGTAAGGAAAATAATAATGTGAATGTTACAGAATCTGGTAGAACTTCCAACAAGAATTGTTTATCTAGGTACTTTTGTTGTCACATTGAGCATCCAATATAATGAAGCACACCTCTTAGGTAGTATCAATGTGTAATTGATATCTATAATTTCTGGAGCTTATTGTGGACAATAATAAATTTTGTCAGGAGATTATCACTGACTACTTCTCACACTTGAGGCTAAGATCAAGTGTAGGAAAGTTTTATGAACTGTGAATGCCTTACAAATACCAGTAATATTAGGAATGTTGGTAACCAGGCTGGAATTTAAAGTGAGGTTTTCATTATTCAGTTCATGTTGAGTTAATAGTATTTTAGAGTCAATTTTATTAGTCCTCTTGTTTATAGGTGATTATTTTTTCTCACTACCATATGGTGTCAGTTACACAAAAATAGACACACCAGGGACCAGCAGTTAGTGTAATGGCTATGTCGCTGGACTCCCATGTAGTCGACCGTGGGTCGCGTCCTGGACCCGGTGGCTTAAAACTCACGCTGGGCGCATGTGTGTGCGTGCCCAAGATCCCGAGAGGAGAATAGAGGAGAAGGGATAGCGGCACTGCCATCCTCCCTGGGGGGGTGATTTTTCGCTTTCTGTCTCTCTGTCTCTCTCTCTGTCTGTCTGGCAAGCGCATGCGCCCGATAGCAAAAACCTCTTAAAAAAATAGACACACCATATATGTACTGTAATTTTCAGGGTTTTTTTTTTGGTATTATTTAATTATAGCTAACATAAAATAAATTTTCCTAAAAGGGGACCTTCTAGGCTAAATTTAATGTATCTAAATTTAGTAAGTGCTTAGAAGGTTATGTTATAAATCTTTGGGGTCATTGTATAACTTCTGTAATATTACCTCAACATTCAAAAACAATTTGAGAATAGTGACCTTAAAAAGAAAGACTGTCAAGACCAGCAGAGGGCATAATGATTACATCATGGGACTCCCATGTAGTTGACCACGGCTCAAGTCCTGGACCTGCCAGGCATGTGTGCCAAAAATCTCAAGAAGAGAATGGAGGAGAAGGGATTATGGTGTGGCCATTCCCCCTTTGATGGATTTATCACTTTCTGTCTCTGTCTCTGTCTCTCTGTCAAGTACACACACCCTGTAGCAAAAATCTCTCAAAGAAAAACAGAAAAGAAAGACTGTCTAGTTTTGAAATCAGATAGAGATCTTCAGTGTTCACTACATGTGCATTAGATGATGTGCTATTATTTCTATTTCATATAGAACTAAAACAATGGGTCATTTTATATAACCTAAGAACAATATTACTTATTTATGTTCAAGTAAGCTGATGAACTATAATTAATAACTTTTAAAAATATTAACTAGAAATATAACATAATAGATTTAAATACTTTTTTGAAGGGCTGGCAGGTGACACAGTGGTCGGGTTGCTGGAACCCCACATGGCTGAGTCCTGGACCTGGCAGCTTGCCTTCTCACTATCCATTTCTCTCTAACTCTGATCAAATTAAGAAATGATTATAATAATAACAAATGGAATTAAATATATAAATAATTCTTAATAAATAGATAAATTCTTTTTGAAACTGAAAAGGCAAAAAACTACATAAAATTTAGTAAAGTATTTTTTTTTTTACTAGACACAAAAAAATTCACGACAGTAATATAGAATACTACAATGTACCAAAGTCATGTTAAAGTTTAATTGAAGTGGAGAAAAGCTGACCTGTAACAAAGGCATTTGTTTTACTTTATTATAATGGTAATGAATTAAAATTTCCCCTTATGGAATGAAAAATGTCAGCATGTCCAGATAAAGGAAGGATTATTAAAATTATCTTTTCTTAGTTCTTGGTCTTTCAACCATTCAATCAGTGTAATTTTTATAGTCATTAAACAGTTCCATTGTAAAACAGTAGCCAGCTTTTTAAAAAAATCCTTTTTTATTCTCTCAAATGCAGTCTTAGAAGGAAGAGAATAGATAGTGGCCAAGTTTCTGAAAGCAAAGCTTATCTTTTCTGCTCCTAAAATAGTTTGAAGGAATTGGAATAGAATAGCTTTTATAAAGTTATTTAACTAGAGATATTTAGTTCAAAGTATGCACGAAGTATCCGACTTCAGTTCAAAGCATTACAAAGAATTTAGACTTATATAGTAGTCACTTAAGTAAAATGAATTATTAGTGTTAGAATAGTAAAATCATTATAAATATTTATTTCAAGTTTTTTGTAATATTAGATCGTCAAGAAAATCATGACATATGTTTCTATGCAAAAATGCATCATGACTTTTCTGATGACCCAATAAGTTCACTACACTCCTTGAGAAAATGAAAATATCTTTTGCTATGCAGCATCATACTTCAATTAGTTCTTAAATTATCTTACCACAAAAGATGTGAAGTGACTCAAAATGTTTGCCTATACACAATGATCAGAATAGCTCTGAATTCAGTTTGCAATCATATTTTAAGAAAAAAAGCAGGGACCAGCGGATGATCCCATGTAGTCCACTGCAGTTTGAGACCTGGACCTGGTGGGTTAAAACTCACACTGGGCGCATGTGCATGTGTGCCCAAAATTCTGAGAGGAGATGGAAGCAGAAGGGATTGCCGCATAGCCATCTCTGCTGGGGGGTGATTCCTCTCTTTTTGTCTCTCTATTTTTGTCTCCAGTGAGTGCATGCACCCCACACCAAAATTTCTCTAAAAAAAACAAGCTAAAGGAACTCAGTCGTAGTTTTATCTTTACTTTATAACTACTTGCAAGATGTAATTTTACTGGTATAACAAAAATTGATTTTTAAAGAATTAAAAGTATGATTACATGGACTAGCAGGTTTAATCATAATTTCCCCAAACAGACCAATTCAGATTTCTCGCAACTAGTTAAAAAACAAACAAAAATGGTATGGCATTTCTATACAATGGAGTGCTACATAGAATAACAACAAAGAAAAAACTATTGATGTGTAGAACTCTACAGATGAATCTGAAATGTATTTTGCTGAGTGAAAGAATATCTAAAGGGACTGAGATGAAGCAACATGGTACCTCAGATAGAAGGTAGGAGCCGCTGCCCAACACAGGCCGACATCGCTCTGCCTCTCACCCACCCACGAGCAACAGAAAGGCCTGGACTCCTCGGCCTGAGCTCATCAGCAGGGACCCCTACCCACCCTCCTGTGGGGGAGGAGAGGCTGCTCCGTCCTATGTGGACAGCCTATCTGTCCAACTCAACCTCCAGCCACACTGGAAGTAAAATAAGTTTGGACATACAGAAACCAAACACCTGAAAATAGGAGACTAAAGGAATTCTTTCCTCAAAACCCCTCTAGCAGTAAAAAGAGAGAAAATCCCTTTTGAAAACCTGAACCCAAAACTCTTACTGTGAATTCCACACCCCCTCCCACAGTAGAGGAGGGAAACTGGCACAGAGCTAACACATACCTTAGAGAAGTGCGTGAGCGCACAGCTGCAGAAACATACTTTAAAGAAGTAGAGAGAAGTGAATATGTGACCATATTACTAGAAATCAAAACGGAGCTCCAAGAACTAGGAAAAAACAGGAAATACCCTCCCACACAGAACATAATAACTCACCAACAATGGATAACACACAAGAGATCAGAAAAGTGAGAAAAAGAATTCTGAATATCCATTGTAACAAAACTCAATGAGATATAAGAGTAAACAACCAATTTCTGTAGTTGAGAAAATCCTTCCATAACTTGAAGGAGGAACTCCAAAAGGAGGTAGAGATGGTGAAAAAGAAACAAAATGAACTTCTGGAGATAAAGAATAATAGCAATATAGGACATAAAAAACCTCCCTTTAAAGTATCAACATTGGATTAGACCAAGCAGAAGAAAGAATCTCTGACCTTGAAGACAAAACCTCTGATTTAGTCCAAGCAACTGAAAAGAATAGAATAACCATTAAAAATCAGGACAGCAGGGCCAACAGGTGGTGTAGTGGTTAAGCCACTGGATTCTCACATGGTTGACCAGGGTTCAAGTCCTGGAGCTAGCAGCTTGAAACTCATGCCAAGCATGTGGGTGTGCATACCCACAATTCCAAGAGGAGAATGGAGAAGAAGGGATTGCATGTGACCATTCTGCCCAGGGCGAGGGAGGGGCTTGTTTGTGGTAGGAGGGGAGTGTTTTCCCAGTTTCTCTGTTTCTGGGCCTCTGGTGAGCACACATACCCTATAGCAAAAATCTCTCTTAAAAAAAAAGAAAAGAAAAAGAAAAAGAAAAAAGAAAGACAACATATATGAAATCTTAGATACCATTAAAATACTGAATATCCACACAACAGGTATTCCAGAGGGGCCAGTAGGTGGTGTGGTGCTTAAGGTGCTGAGTTGCTTAAATGGTGTCATACAATATGGGGGGAAAAAAATCAGTAGTTGCCAAGGAGAGGGGCTGAGCATAGTAATTAGTCAATAGAAATGCAATACAGAGAATTTGGGGATGAACATTACTACTCTGCTCAAAATAGTGCTCATGACTACATGACTGTACGCATTTGTAAAATCTGACAGAATAAGCATCACAAAAATGATTTTTGGTGTTATAGTAATTTTTGAAAATCAACTAGGTTTTGGGGGAGGGAGATGAAATGGAGACTTGACAAATGAATATATTCTAGTGAATTATGCAGCTAAACTGAGGAAAAAAAACCTGATACATGTAACTCAGCAAAACAATATTTTGACAGGATACTATAAAGTTAAAAACAAAAATAACTTTACAAACCCCTTCTACCTTAGTTGGTAAATTTGTTTCAAAAACAAGTATGGTTTAGAAAGTCTGAAACTACTCATTTATTTGTATCATAGAGTGGAAATAACATATAAACTCATTAGCAACAAGAATAGACTTATTTCTGACTACAGAAAAATTAAGTTATAAATAAGAAAAAAGAGGAGCCCAGAATTAACATGGAAGTGCTGAATTTCAGATGGAGCTGTCAATATAGACTCATGCACATATTTAATAATATATTAAGAGATAGAGAAATAAACATAGGGGTGTGTGTGTGTGTGCACATGCTTGCAAGGGTGTATAAGTTACTAGACACATATAGTAATTCTGACTTTATCCACTAACAAAAGTGAGAAATAGTGACAGCAATGAAAAAATCTAGTTGTCAGCTCTTGATTTCTATATATTAGGGACTTCAAAAAACTTGCGAAAGAATAGAAGTAAAGTATGTGATTATGTTTTTGCATAAAAATTTAAAATCCATATTTAGTTTTTTCATAATATGAATTTCCTGTGAACTTTTGAATACACTCTCATACCATACTACAATAAAAGAGCTCTAGAGACAGAATGGGGAAAAAACAAAAAGAACCTGGAACATTTTGTGGTGCCAGAAAATAAAGTGCTAGAAGGAAAAAGATGGTTTTATATTGAAAGGATACAGATACCAACATGGAAGAAGACCTAATGGTCAAAGTTGGAACAACTTGAACCACAAAATATGTAGCAACAGTATTGGATTATGGTACAAAGTAGATATTTATGTCACATTATATTATAATCCATTATAATTTGGATACACAGTGAATGAATACATAAATGGAATAAGTAATAACCTTTCCTTACAGATGGATTCCAATGCAGGAAGAATGAAGGAATGGATGTGAAATGAATGAATTAAAATTTAAGCAGAAACAGGATAGTTTTACAGTCTTAAAGTGTCTCTCTCAATAGATTTTGTGATTTCAAAGAGAAAAACAATTTTATAATTGGAGAATCCTGGAAGATGCCACTTTAACCAAGTGGATATGGTTACTATTATGAGTAATAAATATATTGACATCATTTTACCTTCTAACATGAAGCATTGAGAAGGGCATATCACTTGGCTGGTGTCCTTCCTTATAATGACAACCTCAATCTAACCTTGAGATAATAAGAACTAAACACAAACTGAGAGACATTCTACAAAATATCATACCAGTTGTTATCAACAGAGCCTAAACAATATGGGCAAAGATGTTAATAGATTTGGAGTTAGCTAAGAGGACATGATGGTAAAATATAAATAAGTATAAATAAAAAAAACTATTTCAATCCTAATAACTCCTATATTTTAATTAATAGTTTTATATGAAAGTTAATTTCTTGATTATGATATTCCTTTAGTTTGGAAGATGCTAATTAACATAAAGAAATGCTGGATAAAAAATAAACAGCAAGTATCTATACCATTTTGTAACTCTTATATAAATCTAAAATTACAGTGGAATAAAAATTGTAAATATTCTTCATGCACATGAATGTGTGTTTTCTGATGTATTAAATACAATTTAATTTAAATAAGATACATTGGATTCTACATTTTATCCGTGTTCTGCCATTTCTGAACAACATTTTTTCAATATTCAGAATAAATTAGAATTGGAAATGCTCCCTTTTCCACTGTAGTTACCATTTTTGTCAAAATAATGTATTACTGTGTTTCCATTTTCTTCCCTCATTGATAACGTTGTCATGAACAGAAAACATCTGAAGTTCAATGTGTCAAAGTCCCCAAATGTTTCATATTTGGAATATTAAAGACTGAGGACTGTGCTCCTTTGACCTTCTCATTAATCAAGATGCTGTTTATATGACGTTTGTATTCTAATTGATTATACATCCTACTAAATCTGACACTTTTAAAGGCTTAGACAATACAAATTTTGAATATTAATTTTGACTGTTGCCAATTATATTATGTAACTGATTTTTTACAACTTTTTTTGGACCTGGAGTTGTAACATCAGGGATATAAATATTAAAAATATTTAATGAAATTCTTTACAGAGTATTTATTCTTCTATTAGAATCTCAGAAATGTGTGATACATTTATCTTACATACATTTCAGTCATTTTATTCATTATAAGTTATTAAAATATTGGTTTAGCTCAGATATGATCTATAATATATCCTAGAATGACTGGTGTCAAAATAGTTCCATAGTTATACAATTTATATTTAATCAGTTTTTTGAGTATTTGTTAGAAAAGGACTCTAGTGGGAACCAGCAGTTGGCGTAATGGCTATGTCGCTGGACTCCCACGTAGTCACCCACCATTCGCGTCCCGGACCCGGTAGCTTGAAACTCACGCCGGGTGCGTATGCGTGCATGCCCAAGATCCCGAGAGGAGAATGGAGGAGAAGGGATTGAAGCGTGACCATCCCCCCGGGGGATGATTTCTTGCTTTCTGTCTCTATGTCTCTCTCTGTCTGTCTGGTGAGCGCATGTGCCCTGTAGTGAAAACCTCTCAACCCCCCCCCCAAAAAAAAACAACAAAAATAAACAGAAAAGGACTCTAGTAAATAATGGCAAACAATTTTAGAACACTGTAATTTAAGATAAATTATATTTGGATCAGCAGATGGCATAATGGTTACGTTGCTGGACTCCCATGTAGTCTATTGTGATTTGAGTCCTGGACCCAGTGATTCAAAACTCATGCTGGGACCTTGGGTGGGTGTGCCCAAGATTCCAAGAGGAGAATGGAGGAGAAGGGATTGTGGGATGGCCATTCCCACCCCCCTCGCTTTCTGTCTCTCTCTCTCTCTCTCTCTCTCTGTCTTTCAGGCTAGCAGAAGCACCTTATAGCAAAAGTCTCTCTCAAAAAAAAAAAAAAAAGATAAATTATATTTAGGGAAAATTGTTTGAAGTGAATAAAAACCATTCCATAACAAAACTATTCCACACTGAGTCTCTGTATAAATCAAAGTGACATGTGAGCTATACACCCTTCTTGCTAGTTTTTACTGTACATATATATATATACACACACACACACACACACACACACATATATACATATATATATACACACACACGCACACACACATATATACACATATATATATATACACATACACACACGCACACACACATATATATGTGTGTGTGTATATATATATATATGTGTATATCCAGTATGAAGCAATCCTGGATTGTACAGCTTGAATTATACAGTAATATGGTGTCTGTCCTTTTGGAATTTATAATTTTGGAGAGACACAAAAATAACACAAATCATTAATAAATATGATAGTTGGTAAAAAGGGGAAGGACACGAATCTCTAGGAATGTATAAGATTTATAATTAAATGAGTTCAATGATCAAAGAAAACCTTCTAATATGCTATTTTTGTACATGTAAAGATACTATAGAATAGATAGAATCTGTTTTGTCATGTTTTGCAGAAAATGTGTCACCTTCCTGGTACATGAGGTGTTGGTACAAATGTTGATCTCCTAAGTTTGAACTGGGGTTTAATTATGAATGGTTGACTCACTGGCTACATGATTAAACTGTCTGCAGCTCTCCTCTCTGGTTCCAGACTGCACTGACTCAGCTCCCCACTTCCTCATTACAAGGTCAAACTTCCTGGTGACCAGCCCCAGTCTTCCATGTTCTCTTTAGAATAAACTTTTGCTTTTAAATTAAATGCCTGGTCACCTAGGTATTATGCTGTACTACTTGTATATTTTTCACATCAATCATTGTTTTGTTTAAATTTAGGTGTAATTAAAAATTAGGTGTAATTAAAGTAGGTGTAATTATGATATTACATCTTTAAAAAAATGAATACTTTATACTCAGTTGACAAGCACAAAATTTAATAGTAATCATAACATTTTCACATTCTAAATAAAATCATTTACTAAATATACATTTAAAAATCTATAGTTTTGAAAATATAGCTTTAATTAAGAGATTGTAAAACTGTTCCATATAAGAAATCATAAATATTAATTGTACTTTATGTATAACTGGTTGGGTGCATTGTAGTATTAACTCTTATAGCACTCTTGGTGCAAAACTTTAGGAAAGGGGCCCTCATAGGAAAAAAATGTATATAAACATTTGATCTTTTACTACCATAGCATAATATTTAGGGAGATGAAGAAAAAAATGGACAGGTCTTCTTTACATTTTATTTATGAAAAGATATTTAAACTAAAATAGATCTTTTAAGCAAATTAAATTATACTCTTCTATTTTGGTAAAATTATTGGCTAATCATCTTTGTACTTGTTGTAATATCCATCTGGATAGTCTATCATTGTTATTGATTTGTATCTATTTGCTTCTGCAGGGAGACTTGAGCTGTTAATGGCTGGTCCTGGTGGAGCAGTGCAGATTTCACTTCACCTACTTGTCATGGAAGGCCACTTTATTCTTTGCTTTCTGGAAGTACTTTGCAGGTATGTAAGAGTCAGAAAATTATCAGATTCTCTTCTGGATGTAATATCTGTTTTGAACATAAATACATCTTCAGACTTTGTATTAATATGCTATCTTGCCAAGTAAGTAGTATCTAGTGGAAAAAACATAGTGTTAGTTTGTATTTCGGATCATAATATTTTCCATGAGCTATTCTAACTCACTACTGGCAACACTGTTAAGTTTCTGTCTACACACTAATTATGTATCAGTCAGTTTTTAACTTTTCTTTATAAGAAAGCATACTTGACTCAATTATCAATTGTTTTGTGAGATACTTTTGGTTTATGAAATCATTTTGTTAACCCATTAGCTAGACCTGGTAATGTCACCACTGCAGTTTAAATCTGTTTTGTTTTCTCAGAATATTAATTTTCTTCATGAATGTTATAAGTGTGAATAGCTTTAATACATTTAATAGAGCTCTACACCAGAGGCTGATTTAATAAGTCCTTTTGTTACATTTGCAAATACTGTTTCCTTATAAGTTTGAAGATGATTATATGTCATCTTTTAAGCTTAACTGTAAATTTATTGTAGGGCTTAAGAACATAATATCTTTAGCGGTAGAGTTCAATTTTAGCCTGATGATTATATTTTTATATTTATGAATAAATTTATCCTCTTCTCTGCTTCTTCTTCCCCTTCCTTCACATCCTCCTTTTTTTTTCATTCAATGACTAAAATTTCCCATGCTTTTAAAACTGCAGGCCAAGCCTGTCTGATGGCTTAACTGAATATTTCATGATTAATTTTTCCCCTCTTTTGTATTGAAGAGGATGCTGGCAAATTATTAATTAAAAAGGACCATAATTTCGCAGATGTATCATACTTTAATGTTTTTGACATCATGTATCAATAAATAATCATGCAGCATACTAGCAATAATATTATTATAATTATCAATATAATATAAATATGAAACCAAAATATCTTAAATTTATGGCTCTTTAAAGAAAAGAAGTTTCAATCTTGTTTTTGCATTTCATCTTCTTGATTACTAAATAAAGTTTTCAGGGTAAAAGTATCAATATCTCATGTTACTAATTAGTAGAGTGAGGCACAGAGTGATATTTGACTTAATTAAAATTTCCCATCTACTAAGTAGCAGGGTCTGATGTAGGCTGATATTTATTCCATTTTATTATGTATACTGGATACCTGTTGTTTCATTGAACAGTTCATCCATCCTCCAGTTTTCTTTTCTTTTCTTTTTTTAAATTAGTTTTTATTTGCCCAAGGTCACGTACACTCATAAGAGAGACAGAGAGAGAGAGAGAGAGAAAGAAGTTGAGAAAGCACCCTTCATGGGAATTGTTCACATCACATTTCAGGAACATATGCACACGTGCCTGGCCAGCTTCTCAAATCACCAAATTCAGGACTTGAACTGCCCACTGACTCATGTGACGAGCTAGTCTTCTTAAATGCCACACCCCAGGTTAGCCCTTCAATTTTTCTTCTAAATATAATTGTCCCATTTCTTTATTTGATTTTGAATTGCTGCTGTTGTTTCTTTAACATTTAACTTTGGAATGTTATATATGCCACATTTTTACCTGGCATCTTTAATGGCTGCTATTAATTAATTTGTCCATCAAAGCATCAGTCCAAATTACATCAATCAAAACTAAGCAATTAAGAGTCCTTCACAAGTTTTTTTTTTAATTTATTTATTTATTAATTCACTTTACACCATCACAACACACAAATGAATTTTCCATCCAAAATACACTGTGCATTGTCTCAATCAAGTACATCCACATATATGTTCTCAGCAAATAATTTTCCAATTCTTACGTCCTGCATACCTTGCCCTTTGTCTTGCCATCCCTGATTCCCCATCCCCCACCCTCTGCTATGTCCCACCTTCTCCCCCCTTTTTCCCTGGCATCCATGGTTGCCCTCCATACCTTCCTCCCCC
>NW_006160124.1:1656456-1701388 GCF_000334495.1 Tupaia belangeri chinensis
CCGAGGGCCACACGCCGGCCCTGGAGAGGCAGCTGAACGCCAGGCAGAGCCCTAGGTGGGGGGCCCGCCTCCCGCCGCCCTGCTTGGCGCCGGTCCGGGTCCTGGGGGTGGCGGGAGACCCGCCCTTCACAAGTTTTTACATTGCACTGGGAATGGGTCACCCCTCCATGAATGGTTGCTTTGTGTTGTAAGAAGTGGAATGGGGACACAGCAGGTGACATAGTGGTTAGGGCATTGGACTCCTACAGGGCTGACTGCAGTCTGAGTCCCAGACCCAGCTGCTCAAAAATCATTTCAGGTACTTGTGTATGCATGCCCAAAATCCCAGAAGGACAATGGAGGAGGAGGGATTGTGGCATGGCTATCACATCCCCCACTGCGCCCTCCCCCAATAATTTCTTACTTTCCCTCTTGCTATCTCTCTCTGTCTCTCTCCAACAAGCACATGCACTCTTGGGTAAAAAAAAAAAAAAAAAAAAAGAGAAATGAGGTTTTTTTCAGCCGCTTTTCTCATCGTGAAGCTGGTTTATACAGACAGAAAGTAAAGTTGACACTTGGGGGGAAATTATAAAAACAGGTGGAGAGATTGATAGATCTGAATAATCTCCTGGTTCTGATCATTCCTATATCCCAGTTGTATCCCTATCCTTCTTGCTGGTAAATTCAACCCTTAATTGAATTACTTGAGATTATTCTGTTTTCTTTCAATAAAATCATCTTCTGGCTATAGCCTTTTCAAAATAAACTATTGATTCTTTAAATAAAAAGTCCATCAAGTCATCTACTAAGTGGGGTTTTCAGAATACCATTCTTCTTTTTAATTTCCTCTATTGTCTTTGTAGCTATGTCCTTTAAAAATCATTTTGGGTGACTGATCTTGGGCTAATAATGTACATTCTTTTTTTTTTATTTTTTGGAGAGGTTTTTTGCTATAGGGTACGTGCTCTCACCAGAAAAAGAGAGACAGAGAGACAGAAAGCGATAAATCACCCCCCAGGGGGTATGGCCATGCCACAGTCCCTTCTCCTCCATTCTCCTCTTGGGATCTTGGGCACTCACGCATGCGCACCTGCCGTGAGTTTAATCTACCGGGTCCGGGACTTGAACCATGGTATACTACCTGGGAGTCCAGCAACATAGCCATTATGCTAACTGCTGGTCCCAATAATATACATTCTTTACATATCAGAATCTAATTACATTTAATACTTTGAATCTGATATTTCATAGTACTATGTTCTTCACTTGCCTACCCCCAGCTATTATAGGATGGTTCTTGTAATTTTTATTTGATGTACTTTATCAGTCCCTTGGTTTGATATTAATGCAGTGGATAGCAGCTTCCTCGAACAGCTTAAAGTTCTGCTGCTTGATGACTTCAATATTTAGATACTTACTTGCTGGTAATAGAAGGAATCATTGAATTGCATAAGATGGTCTGTCAATGATATATTTAGGGCAAGGGGTCATTTTGATTTACAGTGCCTTTGATTTTTACAACATTTTCAACTGAGCTAAAGCAAAAGCTGTTGGAATAACAAAGTGGGGAAACCACGTGTGCTTGTCAAGTAATCAACAGAATCTGGCATTTGATTCTCATCTCTATCAAAATTCCAAACTTAGGGTGATTTCTCAATCTTGATAGAAAAAGAGTACTGCTTTTCTATAGCCTAGATGACAGAAGCTGAGACTTCTCTATCTACAGTTAATAATGGATTGCATTTGGCTACCTTAAAATCTTTGTAACTTTCCATTGTATCTCTTATTTCACTGAAAAGATTTATGGCTGTTACTTTGGCTTTCAACACAAATAGGAAAAAGTATTGACCTACAGAACAGAGGGACATTTCCTTGGCAGCCAAGTCTGAACCAAGACCCATTTTCGAATGACAGTTTTTCTTAGTTTTTGCTATAGAGTGCATGCATTCACCAGAGAAAGAAAGAAACAAAGAGAGGCATGAGGGGATTGAGAATTATCCCCCTGGGGTGATGACCACATTGCAATCCTGAAATCCCCTTTTGTCCATTATCCTCTTGGGATTTTGGACATGCAGATATATGTGTCCAGCATAATTTTCAAGCCAATGTGACCAAGACTGGATTGGTTAAATTGGGATCTAGCCAATTTAACCTTCATGCCACCACCTGGCCCCTAAATGAGATATTCTAAATGTCCTGTTAAAGCAATGTCCCTCATTGATTCATGCCAATACCTATAATAAAATATCTTGCTTCTCTATAAATTTTTATATAATGACTTTTGTCACTGTATGTAATTTCAGCTGAGATTCTTGTCTGTCTGACTTAATTTATCGCAAAACCCATAGGGTCAACATTCATGACTTGTTTGTCCTTAGCTAAGGATGGACGGTAATGTTCGATAAGTAGTGAACACTTCAGTGAGGATTTGCAGAATGTTGAGTCAAAGGCAACCCACCAGAACAGAGTAGAACCAGACCTGGATCCTGTTAAGAGCCCCTAGAGTCAATGCCCTTTTCAAGAGCAACCTCTTCTCTAGATCAGTAAAACTGAATTTTGCAAGAATTTTCCATCTAATAATAGTAAGTGGTTTTTTGTTTGTTTGCTTGTTTGTTTACCAATTTTATCCTGAATGTGTCCAGTATGTGTTCTGAATCAGAGACGTATTTCTTACTACCTCATGGTAAATAAATGAGTCGATCTCATTTTCTTAGTCTTTATTCCTATAATAATATAACTATAGCCAAATATGTTATCTTACCTGAGTAGCTGGACATTCTGTAGGTGACAGATAAGGAAAAAAGTTCTTTTTCTTCCTTCCTTCCTTCCTCCCTTTTGTTTTTTCCTTCTCTTTTTTTCCTTCTCTTTCTTTCTTTCTTTCTTCCTTCCTTCCTTCTTTTCTTCCTTCCTTCCCTCCTTCCTTTCTTTCTTTCTTTCTTTCTTTCTTTCTTTCTTTCTTTCTTTCTTTCTTTCTTTCTTTCTTTCTTCTTTCTTTCTTTTTCTTTCTTTCTTTCTTTCTTTCTTTCTTTCTTTCTTTCTTTCTTTCTTTCTTTCTTTCTTTCTTCTTTCTTTCTTCTTTCTTTTTCCTTCCTTCCTTCCTTCCCTCCTTCCTTCCTTCCTTTCTATTTTTTCTTTCTTTCTCTTTTTATTCTCTTTAGAAGTGGAAATGATGGGGGAATCCTTTTCTCTTCTTGAAAGTATCTTCTTAATCAGTCCATTGGTATGCAAATAAAACCTTCAAAGAAACAGAGAACTCCCAAGTTTCTCAGGTTTCATAAACTAGAGATCTGATCTCAGATCTCATTTCCCCTTAATATGTAAATAGGTTGAAGGATAGGACACTCTGTTCCTGAGTCCTTGGAGGTTTCAACAAGGAACTTACTGCCAGACTGTAACCATTTGCCCTTCTTTGAAAGAGATCAATTATATCTTCCTTTCTGAACAGAGTAATTATATAGAGGAATGGCTACAGACCTTATTCTCAAGGTATATCAAGAGCCTCAGGAAGCTTGGGAAAGCTAGGGATTTTCACAGCAACAGAGATGAATCCCACAGACTTTCACTTCCTTTGTAAAGTGAGAGTCCACTTCTTTGAAGGAGATGAACTCACAAAGGAGGAAGTAAAAAAAGGAGACAAAAAGGAGGAAGGCCAGGGAAAGAAAGGGAGAAAAGAAGAGGGAGGCAAAAAATATTTTATGTGTAACTTGTTAGATACTACTTTAATTAGTCATAAAAGTGAGGATTATAAAAACTGACATTTAACCACAGAGGCTTGTTAAGGAAGTCCAATGGTTTCTCATGTCCATGATGGAGTTATTTAGGAGTCAGGGCCTCATTAAGAGAGGCTACTTTGAGATAAATAAAACCCTCATGGATGAATAAAGCCACTCCTCAGTTTACCTATGTCATGAGCTCTTGGACTTAGGACCAGTTCTCCAGCACAGGGAACCGCCTTTCTCAGTCTTTGTGAGTCTCAGGAATCCCCTTTTCCTGACTTTGTTTCTTTCAGTCTACTAGTATTCACTATGCATAGCCTTCACCATCATGTAAAACTACATATTTCATTTATAAATTTGTACTTCATTGTGCACCCATAGTATTAGAAATAAATAAATGTGACTATGCTGAATTTATGTTAGTGTGTTATGGTGTGCCTGTCACTTTCTAGCACTTACCTCATGTAGGCTTTTTATAAGGATAGAATTGTATTATTCTAGTATGGTGTCCTGCGATATCTACTGAAAAATGCATCCCCTATAGAGCTGAAACACACCACAAGGCATCTGCCTTAAAGCTTCTGGCTTATCGATCAATTCCATTAACGACCTAGTCATAGAATGAAACTTGGTCATTCGGTGAGGAGCCTCTGTATATATTAGAGAGAAAATGAAGCAAGGAGGAATTATATTCACTTTATTTTTCTAAATCTACAGATTATATTTCACAATTTTATGATTGGTTTGATGGTGAATCAGTTACTAGTTGGTGTGCTACAAAAATATTTGCTTATTGTTTATAATATCTGTATGAATAGTTAGAATAAAAGTATATTTCAAGCTTACATTAATATAGGGACAAATTCATACCTTATTTATAAGATTTTGCAATATAGTACGAGTCATTGTATACTTATCCAAAGGTAAAAACTTGACAAATCATTCAGATTTCTTATTGAGATGACATTAGGGATCAGCATATGGTGTAATGGGTATGTAGCTGGACTACCATGTAGGAGACCATGATTCGAGTTCCAGACCTGACAGCTTAAAATTCACACTGAGTGCAAGTGTGTATGTACCTAAAATCCTGAGAAAAGAATGGAGGAGAAGGGGTTGTATTGCCATCTCCCCTGGGAGGTGATTTCTTGCTTTTTGTCTCTCTTTCTGCCTCTGTGGCAAGCACATGTGCCCTATAGCAAAAATCCCTCTTTAAAGAATTTGAAATTACTTTATGTTAATACTTCATTATTTATTTGACAATGAGATCAACATAAAATAGAGACAGATATTCAATCAAGACCATGTTTTCAAAATTTTACACTTAATTTTAAAAGCTCATATTTTTTCTAAGTTAAAACTACAGGATGGGTGAATTGACTTTAGTTGGTATTTTCATAGTATTTACAAATAAAACCTTAAGATCTATGATTCATTTTACACATTTATTGCTTTCATGACTTAGTAACAAATTTTCTGAAAGTTATAGAGAAGTTAAATTTTAAAGTGTAGATTAATATTTTAATAGGAAAACTGCCGTGTCCTCTTGAAATGAAGTTAAATACAAAGATAATTATAGGTTCCTTAAAAATTATTTTCATGAAAGTATTTTTCTTATAATCAATGGACATTCATTTTAACATAGTTTTACTCTTTGTTTTTGGAAAGGTTTTTGCTACAGGGCACATGCGTTTGCCAGAAAGACAGAGAGGGACGACAAAGAGACAGAAAGTGAGAAATCACCCCCCCCTGGGGGGATGACCACACTGCAATCCCTTCTCCTCTATTCTCCTCAGGATCATGGGCACACACACACGTGCCCAGCATGAATTTAAGCCACCGAGTCCAGGAGTCTAACTGGGGTCAACTACATGGGAGTTCAGCGACATAGCCATTATGCTAACTGCTGGTCCCACATAGTTTCACTCTTATATTTGAGTAGACAACAAAAAATTAACAATTGACCAATTGTTATAAAATGTAAAATATTTCTGGTTTAAAAATGAGTAAGTTAAAAAATTATTAATTTTTACCACTACTTAATAAATTATTTATTGAAACAACAATTAAATTAAATTCTGATCGTTAGTATTATTTTAATTATCAGAGGGTGAGTACATTTGCTAGAGAGAGACAGAGAGACAGAGATAGAGGAAGCCCCACCCCTTTGGGGTCTGGTCACATTGCAGTCTCTTTTTGCTCTTCACCCTATCAGGAAGTTTTGTGTATGCATACACACTCAAAATTGTGTTTTTCATGCTTCTGGGACCAGGATTCAAATTATGGTCAGCTATGTGGGTTCTGACTTCACTAAACACCAGGCCACAGTGCCAATCTTAATCGTTACTGTTTGTAAGATACAGTTGAGTCCCAGGGCTATTATAAATATTCAGGGTGAGTGAACCTTCCTAAGGCTTTCCTGATAGTGCACACTATGAGGTTGAAGGCAGAACAGATACATTAGCAGGAAGAGAAGACTTGTGGACACTTGCATTTTCGTTCTGTCAGATGGGAGAAACCTAATTATCTCTGGAACTCAATTAGGACCATAGAAAATCTGTTCAATAGAATTAAGAATTTCCTAGAATATAACCTACATTAGAACTAGTCTAATAAAGGTTAAAATAAACCTTCCACAAGATGTCTATGGGATAAAGAAGTTGGAGGATTAATCCTAAGCATCTTAGGGAATACCTTGGACATTGTACAGATCCACAGAAAAAAACTATAAAACTATGCTAACATAAATTTAAGATGATTAACCAGTAGATCCACAGAAAAAAACTATAAAACTATGCTAATATAAATTTAAGGTGATTATCCAGTAAATGAGTAAATATCCAAAAAAGAATCAAGACTCTCAAAGAAAAGTAGTACAATCCAGAGTCTCTTTAATACCCAGTATTCAGGAAACATAAATACATTTAGAAAGAAAAGAAACTCTAAACTCTAGTCAATTAAATACAGGAAGTCAATAGAAAATGAATATGAGATGACCCCAAATTTGAATTTAGTTGATGCTACACAGTCTCATATTCTTACTTTTGTCTTCACTCATTTTAATGTGCATATTAAAACATTAGAATCATTACTTGCACATTCCCTTCATTTTCTTGCCTCTCCTGGCTTTGTCAAGAAAATTCTAAGCCATTTTATAAAAGGAAAAATAAAATTCTAAGCAAGTTGTATTTTGTTGTATTTTTTAATAGAAATTGTTACTTCATATGTGTTTACATAATATCAAATGTGGCTAAAGAAAAAGAGAACTGTGACAACAATGTCCAAAGACACTGAACACCGAACACATTTCTCTAGTCACTCATTTTCTTCCTTTCCTTGACAACTAATTTGGATTCTTCAGTCCTCAGACCATGAAACTCTCATTCTCATTTTGTACCGATAATCTTGCTTCATTTTTCACCATGAAAAGAAAAATAATCAGAAGAGATTTTTACCCTTCCATATGACATCTACCCACATATTGTATCTGCTCTGAGCCCTTGCATACTGTGCTTCCTTCAGTAATGAGCAATATAGGATTATTGCTCTTAGCTAGGTCTTAATCAATTTTCCTCCACACACGAGGTTATTTCCTTCCATTTTCATCCTTTTACTTCTATCTTGAAAAATCACTGTTAGCATGTCACTGCCTCTTTAACAACTGCTCCATTTCTCTGCTCCCCTTTAGAATAAAATCTTCAAATCAGTTAAATATGCTCACTGTGCTCAAATTTTCTCCTCCCCTTCTCTTATAAGGCTAAGTCATACTTCCTCTTGCATCAGAACATACGGGACTTCGAAAGTTCAGGGAGAATAGAACGGAATGATAAAAATAAATCTACATGATCTTTATTTTTTAACATAAGCTCCATCAAGTTCAGGGCACTTTTATAAGCAGTGATATAAAGCCATTTAGTCCATCCTGAGAGTCCTGAGAATTTATCCATATTAATTGACATACATACATTTTTAAAATTTATTCATTCATTTTATTTTAATTTGACCAGAGAGAGAGAGAGAGAGAGAGAGAGAGAGAGAAAGAGAGACAGAGAAAGAGAGACAGAGAAGGAAAGTGAGAAAGCAAAGCCACCAAGTCCAGTACTTGAACCATGGTTGGCAATGTGGGAGTGTCCAGCGCCTTATTCACCATGCCACCTGCTAGTCCCCATGTTTACATTTTTAATTGAAAAAAAAAAGGGATCTCTAAAGATTTTTTTGTTTTGTTTTTTTTTTGTGTGTGTTTTATTTATTTATTTATTTTAATTATTTTTAATTGAAAAAAAAAAGGGATCTCTAAAGATTTTTTTGTTTTGTTTTTTTTTGTGTGTGTGTGTTTTATTTATTTATTTTTTTAATTACTACACCAAAAAAGTCAGAAGGGACCACATCAGGTTTGTAAAGTATCAGATCAAGCAGGTGGTATAGTGGTTATGGATGACTGACTGCAGTACAAGTCCCAGACATGGTGACTTGAAAATCGACCAGTTACAAAATCCCAGGAGAAGAATGGATGAGGAGGGATTGCAGCATGACCATCCCCACAGGCTGTGTGTGTGGGGCGATTTCTCACATTCCCTCTCACTGTCTGTTTCTGTCTCTCTCTGGCAAGCATATGCATCCTATGGCAAAAACCTTAAACAAAACAACAATAACAACAACAACAAGTTTGTAAAGTACATGTTTAATGATTTTTCTTTCAAACTCTTGCAAAATTGCCACTATTTGATGAGAAGAATGAGCATGAGCATTGTGTGGTAAAGAAGGACTCTGGTCAAGCTTTCATAGTTTTTCTTCTGCTAAAGCTTTGACTAACTTTTTAAAATACCCTCCAGAAAGTCAGCAAGTGAACTTTCTTGAGCATCTCAAAAACTTATTGCCATGACATTTCCTCTTGACAGGACTACTTTTGTTTTGACTAGACCACTTTCAGCTTTTAGTAGGTATTATTTCGTGATTTGTCTTCAGGATAACACTGGATAGCTATTTGTTATCTCCTGTATTAATCCTTCAATGAAGGGTCTCAGCATCTTGATCTCACTTATTGAAAATTTCCATTGAAAACTTTGCTCTTGTTTGCAGTTGATCTGGGTACAATAGTTTGGGCACCCCTAGAATAGAAAGTTTTTCAATTTTTCAGTCATAATTGTATAAACTGAACCAGTTAAGATGTGCATCATATTGGCTACAATTTTTGCTATGAGTCATCAGTCCTTTTCAAATTTGACAGGAACAAGATGATATTTTTTTTCCTCTCAAGTTGATGTGGATTGTCTGCCATTGTGGGTGTTTTCTTTAACGCCATCTTATCTCTTCCTAAAAAATGAGTTATCTATTTTCTAAACTACTGACTTCTTTGAAGCATTGTCTCCATAAAATTTTCAGATTTCATTATTCCATCTCTGTTTTGCCATAAATTGCATGTTTATTTGTGCTTCAGTTTGCCCTTTATTAGACAGATAGTCAATGACTAAACTAGATTTTGAACATAGATCAGTTTGGATACAGAAAATATCTTGAATAAATGTAAGTATCTAATTTTTTCTCTTATCATTGAAAAATAAAAGTCAGAAAGTAAATTTATTATGGTCACAGAAAATATACTCATAAAAACTCCAAATAGTTCTGTCTTCTTGCAGTAACAAAATGCTATTAGGTATTAGTAAGCATAGAATTTTGTCCATTATGCCCTAAGAAAATAAATATATCTCTATAAAAATAGTTTAATTCCACTAATACATATAGCATCAGATGAAATATATTAAGGATCCCAATGTTTCTGAAAATGTCTAGTTATGAGTTTTTAAAATCTATCCCTTGCTGCATATTTAAGTCACTAATTAGAAATTTTTTAAACAATAAATCGACCTAAGATTTTTTTTTCTTTTAGTTCAGACAAGTCAGTTTATAAGATCTATTATTCCCCCTCTGAGTACACAATTTATTGAATGATAGAGAAGTAAAAAAATCAAAACTTAAGGACTAAAATTTCCTGAAAAATGTAAATGATTCCAGGGGAAGGAGTGGTGCTTTGTTCTGCAAATAAGCGAGCGAATATTTCTCTTACAAAACTGTAGCCCCTCTCTACAAGTTAGACTTTTTATGTAACTGATGTGAATACTCATAATTTATGTGTATCTAAGTTTGTGAAATAACTACATAACCGAGCATTAGAAAATACACCTTGCAAATGTTCCCTCCATTGTCATTAATTTTATGTGATGAGTAGTAATTGTGTTTGCTTTTGAATGATAGAGTAATGATAAAGTTTACTGGAGTAATGTAATAAAAACAGTAAAGTACTTTGTAAATTTTAAAAGTCAATTTAATAAACATATCTATTTATATAACTACTACATGCAAGGTAATCTATTTCATATTGTGGAAATGCTAAATTGATCAGGAGTTAGGTTCTTTTACTAAAAACATTTTAACTTAAGAGGTGACCATGCAGAGAGCCCTGAAATTATACACATAGAGTGTGTTAAGTGATATGATATGTGAACAGTAACATGCAATCTTAATACTAAGAAAGGTGAGGCTGATTCTGTGGAGATACAAAAACAACAACAACAACAACAACAACAAAAAACAGTTAGTAAGGAGAGATTTCTTTTCTTTATTTGGAGAGGTTTTTTTTTTTTTTTTTTGCTACAGGGCATGAGCGAGTGCTCACCAGACAGAGAGAGACATAGAGACAGAAAGTGAGAAATCACCCCCAGGGGGGATGGCCAGGCTGCAATCCCTTCTCCTCTGTTCTGGTAAGGGGAGAATTTTGACAGAGCTGATCCCAAACTCAGAGGTGGCATGGTGGCCTAGTGGTGGTCCAGGAGTAGAAGAGAAATAAACACAGCTCTGGGATTAGTAAATGCACTGTTCCTGTGGAAATACCAATTAGCTGGAAAGGAAGAAAGGCATGTGCCCATCTAGAGGTATTTCAGGCTACTTCCTTTCATGGCCTCTTTCTAGCCTCACCAATTTACGTGTGTTTCTCAAAAAGCATGTCTCTACAAGGTTTCAGAATTTTGTTTTGTCTACTTGTTTGAAAATATGTATATTTTTTAAATAAATAAATTTAGTACCATTTCTTGGAAATATCAAACCAGATAATGATAAACCAACACATTAGGCAAATACTGTTACGACTAATGTTTTATGCTGCATAGAAAAGAAACATCTTTTGTAACATTTGCTTTAATCTTCACAACATTCTGTGGGGTAGGCATTTATTTTTTGCATACTTAAGAGAGCAGACAACTGAGATTCATTATTAAAGCAAATTACTTTGTAAGGTAACTTATAACTTTCAGGGCTCAGATTTAAATTTGGGGGAAAAAAGGCTGTCATATAATTTTCCAGTAGGGAAAAAAATAAATTAAAAAAACTTCTATTAAAACAAACTCCAACAGAGCAGTAGTATTTGGCCAATGTAGTTATTATTTCTTAATCTCCTGCCGTTAGTAACTTGCCAAAGTTTACAATGTCAAGTAATTTCAGTTTCAATATTTGAACTCTTTTGCATGTATTGGGGTAAAATACGGATGTAAGCCAACTGAAATTTACATTTATTCTCAAATTGACAGAATCATCTTAACCCTTGAATTTGAAATTGGCATACTGAAATGAGCATTATGCTTTCAAAATGATATTACTGTGTGCGGCTAGGCAATATTTTCATGTCTCATGCCAAGAACAGTGCATGTTTTATGACAGAAGGATTGCTATTTTAAACCTAGAAATAGTAATACATATAAGTTGTTTCCAATTGTATCTATAAATGCTGTTAAAATATTAAATATTAGTACACAGAGACTCATATTTAAAATGTGTTATAATTACGACTAGATGATGTTTTCCTTTAAAGTCAATCTCTTTTCTTTTTTTTCTTTTGAGAGGTTTTCTCTATAGGGCGCGTGCGCTTGCCAGACAGACAGAGAGAGACATAGAGACAGAAAGCGAGAAATCACCCCCCAGGGGGGATGGTCACGCTGCAATCCCCTCTCCTCCATTCTCCTCTCAGGATCTTGGGCACGCACGCACACGCGCCCGGCGTGAGTTCTAAGCCACTGGGTCTGGGACGCAAACCATGGTCGACTACGTGGGAATCCAGCGACATAGCCATTACACTAACTGCTCCTTCCCAAGTCAATCTCTTTTCTAATCACCAACATTCACCATTCAATATAAATTTTGTATATGGGAGACAGAAAATGGCCTATCCCCTAGAGTGGGGGATTAGAGATAAGGAGAGTGAGCATTTGGGATGAAATTGAACCAGTCCAGTCATCCAAAAAAGGCTTCATTTCTACAGCTCTAGCCATTAAAAAAAAAAAAAAAAAAAAAAACAAAAAAAGAAAAAGGAGAAAGGGAAAAATCCAGAGAAGAGAATGGAGAAAGGATTGTGGTGTGGCCATCCCTGTGGGGGTGGGGTGGGTAATTTCTCACTTTCTGTCTCTCTCTCTTTCTCTGTTTCTTTGGTAAGCACATATGCCCCACAGCAAAAATTTAATTAATTAATTACATTTTTTAAAAAGGTTTTTGATCTACTTATTTTTTTCTTTAAAAAAAAAAAGATTGTCGATGTTTGTTCTCAGTTGAAGTATGACATTCCACAGTCCATTTGTCCTATTTACCTGCATTCCTGTATCTGAGCAGATTTAATCCTCATGAATAATCACATGATCACACTTGAAAATCACTTGTTTTGAACCACAAAGAGTTTTACAGGTTCCAGCAGGGTCTGGATCACATAGTTTTGGTGAGATAGAGCTGCAGCCTGTGGTAGATAGTTTTGCAGATACAGGCAACAAATATGTCAATAAAGAGTGTTCCATAAAATGCTCATTACAATGTAAGTATTAATAGTCAAAGGCTGATTTTCACAGATAGATTTTGATATAGTATTATTATGATGAATTACTGTTTAACTATTTTAAATGATATAATCTTTATATAATTTTAGAAAATTAATTGTGAGGGGACTTCAAAGTTTATGGAAAAATGGGATTAAAGTACAAATTTATTTTGCTACAAAAAATTTGAAATAATGCATAAACTTTTTTATAATATCTATTTTCATGAACTTTTTAAAGACATGCTCTACAAATAATTACAATAAAATGCTAAGTCAAATAAATCTCATTTAAAATAATGTGGAAATATTATATATGTAAAATATATTCAGACACATACACACACTGATACACAGATAACATCCATAATGTTAAATACCCAAATTTAAAATAACCACTGGGTATGTAGAGAGATTATGAACTTTGGTTTTACAAAATTATTCTATATTAATTTTAGCTTACCTATTGTCACCTGGGATTTTTATATCATAAAATGAATTTTATTTCTTAGACTAGGCATAATTAAACAGATTTTTGTCTTAATAAAGCCTTCTTTTTCTGGCCTTCTGTGTATAGAAGCAAAATGCTTTATATATAGCTTTCCCAATGTTAAACAAATTCAGCCACCAATAATAGACTTGTCTTGAAGAGTTTGCATATAATGACATATGGTGGTATAAGTGAGGTTGAAATTTAAAGTTAGCATCTTTCTTTATCGAGAAGCTGTACAGAATATATAAGTATTACAAGCGTGGTATAATCTACTATTTTAGTGGTTCTCAAAAGTGTGGTGCCCAAGTCAGAAACATCACATCCTGAAAACTTCTTAGAGAAACAAATTCCCATACTCAACCCAAGTCTACCCAAAAGACCCTCTGAATGTGGACCCTAGCAATCTGTTTTAATTAGTTCTGAAGGGGATTCTAAATTACATTATGTTTGAGAACTGGGGCCAGCAGGTGGCATGGCACTGAGTCTCACGTGACTGACCATGTTTCAAGTCCTGGTGACTTGCTTGCTCATTTTCCCTCTCTCTCACTCTCTGTCTCTCTCTCTGGTGATGCTAGTGCCCTGTAGCAAATTAAAAAATAATAATGATAAATTAAATTAATAATTCTCAAAAAAATTGAGAAACATGGCACTGCGATATACAAAAATGCTCCAGCAGCTTTCATCTTTCTAAATTTCTGGTGCTACCTTGAGTGCCATAGTCCACTTTTTTCCTTTTTAAAATATTCCCTCCTGGGACCAGCCAGTGGCTTGGTGTTTAAGACATTGGATATTCCCATGTGGCCAACCACGGTTTGAATCATGGACCTGGTAGCTCGCTTTCTCACTTTCCCTCTCACTATCTGTCTCTCTCTCTGGTCAAATTAAAAAAAAAAAAAAGAATGAATGGATATACACAATTAAATAAATCACTATAAAAATATTCCTTCCCAAATAAAAATAAATAAATCGACACTTCAACTAATAAATAAATTTGGCTAGAAAGATGATATACTTAGAAATGATGAATTTTTTAAGACATATATTCTTTTTACTTGATAACAAATAATGAGAGTATTCAAAAAAGATTGACATGCATAACATGTATATCCAAAAGTGCAAATGAAACATTGAATTGCAAGTAGATTTGAGAGAGAACATTTCAGGATAAATAATACAAATATAATTTATAAAATGCAAAATTCTCAAGTTCTGATAAGGCTATCCTATATAGAAGTGTCTGTGACTTGTGATTTAAAAACAGGAACAAGGCCTAAGGTTCTGTTAAGGCCATTTCAGTTAAGCTCACCTGAAATCCTTTTGGGAAATTGACAGAAGCAAGTAATGAATAAATAAATAAAATTTAAATACTGAGTTAAGCTAATCAGGTCAACAGAAAAGTTAAAAACTAAAGCAAACTCCAGCATGGGGCAACATAAGTTGTGTAAAAGACAGTAAGTGGCCAATCTAATTTAGAATATATGACCCAATGTTGTAAAGAGTCCTCACTTATCACCAACAGATTTATTTAGAATAGATCATAAAATTCCCATCATTTGTTGATTTTGTTGCATTTTTGAGTGTGGGTCCTTGAAAGATTATTCCAACATGATTTACACTATTGAGCATAAAATCATCATAAATTTATAATCTCTTGGCAAAAACTTCCATGCACTACAACTGTCACATATACATGCCTGTTAGTCTTCTTATAGTAGATTTTAAGTTTTAGAAACTATTCTAATTGTATTCTTATTCCCTTTTTTCTATTTTTAAAGAATTTCCTTTTTTCTTTTTGTTGTGAGATAAAGGGTGTCTATCAGATACCCTTGGTAGAGTCTCACTATGCCATAATCTTCTACCTCAACCTCCCAGCCAGCCAGGATCACAAGCACATGTGTGTGTCCGTGTGCTCAAGTTGGCCTGGGATTCCCAACCTTGGCCACTCATGTGACTCTAATACTGCCTGTACCGCTACTGCTCGGCTTATAGCTTTATGTTTTAGAGAAAATTGAGTCTGCTTTGTGGCTCAGTTGGCTAAGCATTGTGTTAATAAATTCATGGTTAACATAGCCATTGGTCCTCATTTTAGGGACTTAGCTTTTCTTTTTTTTTTTTTCTTTTCTTTTTGGAGAGGTGTTTGTTGTTGTTGTTGTTTGGCTATAGGGCCCGTGTGCTCTCCAGACAGAGAGAGACAGAGAGACAGAGAGATCAAAGCCAGAAATCACCCTCTGTGGGGGATGGTCACACCACAATCCCTTCTCCTCCATTCTCCTCATTCTCCTCTTGGGATTTTGGGCATGCACACGCACCCAGAGTGAGTTTTTTAAGCCACCAGGTCTGGGATGCGAACCACAGTCGACTACATGGGAGTCCAGGGACATAGCCATTATGCTAACTGCTGGTCCCCCACATTTTCTATTTTAGACATTCTTTCCACTTAGGATGCTGACTCACATAGTGCATACTATCAATTCTCACAAGAGAGAGCAAGAGAATAAGATAAATCAAATAATTTCTTATTGTAAAAGCTTACCATAGAGCTTATTGTACCAATAGTGAGCCATTAATGACAGTGGAGTAGAACTCACCCTCAGAAAAATTTTCAAATATTCGAAGGCATTTTGCTAGTCATTTCTATAGGACACTCATTTCCCCATCACCACCTTGTCTTTGCATGTACTCTTCTGGCTATGCATATCATACATATGCATTCTCTTCTCAAAACTCTCATTCCCTGTGCAATGATGGCACTGTGTAACTGAGAATCACTGATATGGGCCGTAATATTGACCATTAATTTATTCATTGTAATTGCTTTTAGCATCATCATGGGGATCTTAAAAGTAAATTATCTTAACATAGCAAAAATGCCCCTTGAATGGGAAACACAAAATTTATGCACTATTGATATTGCCATAATTTGGTCATTATCACTTTCATATTTCTGCATTTATTTTCCTGAGTATAGAAAGAAATTGCTGCAAATGAAGAATAAAAGAAGCTATAGGGAACCAGCAGTTAGCGTAATGGCTATGTCGCTGGATTCCCACGTAGTCGACCGCGGTTCGCGTCCTGGACCCAGTGGCTTAAAACTCATGCCGTGCGCGTGTGCGTGCGTGCCCAAGATCCCGAGAAGAGAATGGAGGAGAAGGGATTGCGGCGTGACCATCCCCTCTGGGGGGTGATTTCTCACTTTCTGTCTCTATGTCTCTCTCTGTCTGTCTGGCGAGCGTGCGCCCTATAGCGAAAACCTCTCTGGAAAAAAAAAAAAAAGAAGCTATATGGCTTTTTAATAGAGAAATTAAGAGTAGGCAGATAGCAGTTGATCACAGAGAATAACAAACTTAGTTTACATGCTCTTATTTTATTCATTTATTTACTTATTTATTTTAGGTTTTTGCCATAGGGCATATGTGCTCACTGGAGAGAGAAAGGGACAGAGAGAGAGAGAGAGAGAGAGAGAGAGAGTGAAAAATAACCCTCCTGGAAGGATGGCCATGGCACAATCCCTTCTCCATTCTCTGGGGATCTGTGCACTCACCTGGTATAATTTTCAAGCCACTGGGTCCAGGACTCAAACTGTAGTTGATCATGAGGGAGTCTAGCACCTTAAGCACCACCTGCTGGCCCACTTTTATTTTATTTTTTTAAATAAAAATTAATTTTTATTTACCTTCTATCATTGTAATCTTCATAGTGCACAATATGGTTTTTCAAAGTATGCATTTAGTCCATAACAATAAAATCAAGGGTATTTTTAACAAATAACTTTGCATTCACTTTAATATCTTCACACCCAAACCAACAGCAAATCCTGTTAATAAGGATAAATGGATTTACTAATTCATCACTTCATTATCATCTCTGCTAGAACTGTTCTGAGAATAGTTTCACTTTGATTTTTGTTGATTTTTTCGGAAATCTATTGTCCTTGCAATCTATTCTCTGTAGAACAGCAATAATAATTCCTTTAAAATGTTAAGTCATGTGAATTCTCCGACTCTCTTCACAATCAGGGTAAAGACCCTGGTGTAAATATGAACATAGCCCCATCCTGGTGGCACAGTCAGTAGAAAGCTGAACTGAAGTGTTGGAGACCATGTGGATGACCATGGTTCAGATTTCTGGATCAGGTTGAAACATGCACAGTATGTGCATATGTGCCTAATATCCTGGCAAGCTGGCAGGCCAACAAAAGGAGAATAGTATGATGACACTGTCAAGGTGTTTCCTGTCCAGTTTTCTCTCTTCCTCCATGTCTTCTCTGTCATGAATAAAATAAATAAACTTAAAATATATGACCTTACAGATCTTGGCTATCTTTTCACCAACTTCCCAACTATTTAAATTTACCCTACCTCATTCCTCCTCATTTACTTTTTTTTTTTTTTTTTTTGTTAGGATGCTGTGTGATTTCATGGACAGAGAAGCATGTGTCCTCATGGAACAGTTCCTACAAAAAAAAATGACTAGAGATGATATATTATGACACCTTTGGTATAAAGATGAGCATAACCAAGGCTAGATCTATTATTATATATTCTTTATTATTGCATTCTATTTTCTTCTGCTTAAAACTTTTTGAACTGTAAAATTGTTGTGGGTCAAATGTAAAAGTGCAGTGGATTCTAGGCACTATAATATGTAGTGACTAGGTGGGCCAGTCCTCATACTTTTAAAAAAGTATATAATGTTATTAATTGCCAGAGAGCATATGCACTTACCAGAGATAGAAAGAGAAGTAGAAAGCACTCTCCCAATGAGATGTGGACATGTCGTGACCCCCTTGCTCTTCTCCATTGCTTCGGGACCCTGGGCATACACAAATACATGCCCAACATATTTTTCAAGTCACTGGGGCCAGGATTCAAACTGTGGTTGACCATGTGGGATCAGGTTCCCTCAACACTAGGGGATGTGAAAATCCTGAAGAAATGTATTTGATAAGAAATATCTAGAATGTGATTTCTCTGAATCGCCATAAGTTTAATTTCTATGGGTCTCCTTTCCCTAGGTCTTCTTTGACCTTACCTTTAAAAATGTTTCAACCTCCAACATTTCTTAAACTCATTTGTCTTATTTTTAATCTTCATTCCACACTTGACTTAACTTTTTAAAAATTTACTAAAGAACTTTTTTTTTTTTTTTTTTTTGTTAGGATGCTGTGTGATTTCATGGACAGAGAAGCATGTGTCCTCATGGAACAGTTCCTACAAAAAAAAATGACTAGAGATGATATATTATGACACCTTTGGTATAAAGATGAGCATAACCAAGGCTAGATCTATTATTATATATTCTTTATTATTGCATTCTATTTTCTTCTGCTTAAAACTTTTTGAACTGTAAAATTGTTGTGGGTCAAATGTAAAAGTGCAGTGGATTCTAGGCACTATAATATGTAGTGACTAGGTGGGCCAGTCCTCATACTTTTAAAAAAGTATATAATGTTATTAATTGCCAGAGAGCATATGCACTTACCAGAGATAGAAAGAGAAGTAGAAAGCACTCTCCCAATGAGATGTGGACATGTCGTGACCCCCTTGCTCTTCTCCATTGCTTCGGGACCCTGGGCATACACAAATACATGCCCAACATATTTTTCAAGTCACTGGGGCCAGGATTCAAACTGTGGTTGACCATGTGGGATCAGGTTCCCTCAACACTAGGGGATGTGAAAATCCTGAAGAAATGTATTTGATAAGAAATATCTAGAATGTGATTTCTCTGAATCGCCATAAGTTTAATTTCTATGGGTCTCCTTTCCCTAGGTCTTCTTTGACCTTACCTTTAAAAATGTTTCAACCTCCAACATTTCTTAAACTCATTTGTCTTATTTTTAATCTTCATTCCACACTTGACTTAACTTTTTAAAAATTTACTAAAGAACACATACACTCACCAGAAACAGAGAGAGAGAGAGAGAGAGAGAGAGAGAGAGAGAAGAGAGAGGGAAAGTGAGAAAGCAAGCCACCACATCTAGGACTCAAACCATAGTCAGCCATGTGGGAGTACAGTGCCCTAACCACCATGTAACTCGCGAGCCCCTAACTTGATATTTTTAAGATGACTTATTTTATTTGCTTTTTGACTTCATTATTTCCCCCCAAATAAGAAAGAGCACTACGTTAGAAAAGGAGTGATGTGTGTTTTACTTGTTGCTATCTTTCTTTTTTTATTATTGAAATTTATTTATTTATGTTCATTCACTCTACATCATTACCGTATATAAAATGAGATTTTCCATCCAGAATACACTGTATATTGGCTCAGTCAAACGCATCAACATAGGTGTTATTGTCAACAAATAATTTTGTATTTCTTGTTTTCTATATATTTTGCTTCTACCCCCACCTTGATTACCTATCTCTCATCTTCTGCCATCTCCCATCCTCCTCCCATACTCTCCATGGTATCCTTCCATGACTTTATTTTTACATATTATTAATTCACTAAAGATCTTAATTGATCTAAATACTTTCAATAGTAAGTACTGTTGATATATATGTGTTTATGAACACTTGTCTGACTTTAGGCATAAAACTCAATGAGCAGAATAAACATACTATAAATAGCACTTTGCTGGGGCTATATAGCTTACTGCAGTCATTAAATAGATATTTTAACACATTTTTTAATTTCAAGAAAAACAGTTTTAGTTTTAATAGATCAAAATCAAAAAATGTTAAGAGAAATTTGCTTTATACTTAATGCCAGGAAAAGGTCAGGTTCCAGTATAAACAGAAAGTAGATGAACCTATCCTCAGTTCAAGAGAAGACAAAAATCCTTAAATCTGCACAGCAAAGCATAGAAGAAAATCAGTAAACTTTAAGTCAAAAGTCATAAAATTTTATTTCACCAGTTCAATCTCCATAATTGATTGCTCTTCTATTGAATTTGCAGGGTTACTGTGATCTGATCTTTTTGTTTAAATTCTGGAAGTTAACATTAAAAGTTATTATTGATCTTTCCAGACCTGTCCCTACCATTAAGTTGGCCATTCTCTTGGTTGTTTTTTATTCTTATTTCTATATATCTCACTTTAGTTTTCCTGGTACAGCACTCCCTTCAGCACTTCTTGGAGAGCTGTTCTGGTGTTGGTGAATTCTTTCAGGTTTTGTTTATCTGAGAGTATTTTTGTCTTCCAATAGGAAAGCTAATCTTGCTGGGTATAGTATTCTTGGTTGAAATAGTTCTTCACTTAACACTTTGAATATATTTTACCATTCTTTCCTTGCTTGCATTGTTTCTGATGATATATCTGATG
Organism: Tupaia belangeri chinensis; assembly: GCF_000334495.1. Taxonomy (NCBI): domain Eukaryota; kingdom Metazoa; phylum Chordata; class Mammalia; order Scandentia; family Tupaiidae; genus Tupaia; species Tupaia belangeri. The sequence continues at coordinate 1,676,761 of NW_006160124.1, forward strand.
TTAGCCTGATGGGATGTCCTTTGAAAGTAACTTGATGTTTCTCTCCTGCCAATTTTAGTATTTTGTCTCTGTCTGTGGTTTTGGTTAATCTGGCTATGAAGTGCCTTGGAGAGGATCTTCTTGGGTTGATTCTATGTAGGGTCTTTCTTATTTCTTGAGTTTGGATATTTGAATGCCTCTCTAGGTTTGAAAGTTTTCTGCCAGTATTTTGTGGAATAGATTATCAATGACCTCATTAGTTCCTTCACCATCTGGGATACTGATATCTGGATGTTTGGGTGTTTAATGGTATCTAGTATTACTCGTATATTATTTTCATTTGGGGGGTTATTTTATCAGCTTTTGGCGAATTTTTCTAGGTCAAAGGTTCTATCTTCTACATCTGAGATTCAATCTTCTGCATGATCTAATCTGGTTTTAATACTTTCAAGGAAGATTTTGATTTTCTATATTACAACCTTCATCTCTAAGAATTCTGTTTGATTCTTTTTTATGGTATGTGTTTCTTCTTTCAGATTGTGCAAGAACTTCCTGGAACTCATTGTCTCTTTTCTCCTGTATCTTCTGAGTTCATTGTTTCTCTTCTTTTGCATCTCTGTTAGCTTTATGTATATTCTAATTTTTTAATCTGGCATTTTCATGAATTCCCTTGTACTGTCCATGGAGGATGAGGAGTTATTCTTTCCCCTTGGAGAAGAGACATTTCCTTGACTTCTCATATTTCTTGTGCCTCTGCGGTGGTTTCCAGTCATCAGATTAGTTATACGTTTTTTTAAATCTGAGAATTCAGAGGCATACAGGATGAGGTGATCTGTGCTCTCTAAGCAGTACCATTTTTCTCCCTTTATGCAACAGACTCCATGGAATATGAGGATTACTCTAACCCAAGAAGTATTCAGATATTTGGTTACTGTGCACCTACACCTGTCTAGAAGCTCAGTGTGTCAAGGCTGAGCAGAAAATTGAGAAAAGTAATGAAAAAGGAAAAGAAAGCAAAAAAAGAGAGAGAGAGAAAGAAAAATCAAGAGAAAAACAATATAAAAAAAGAAAAAAGAAAAAAATTAAAGCAAAAAGGAAAACTGTGCAGTGTGTTGCTCAGAAGTCAAATGTATATGGCTGGTGATTAGCTTGTCCTTTGTGGGAGGGAGGAAAGGTAAGAAGTGGCAAGATAAAAGAGTGTCAGAGAGTTAAGAACTTTAAGAATTAAAAAAAAAATTAAACACAGTCAGAGAGAGACAGAGAAAATAAAGAAGCTCCTGTACCTGGCTAGATCTGGGGGGATGGGAGGGTGAAATCTGGGCAGAATGCCTTCAGTTGTCCTAATCCCTGAAAGGGGTTGCTCAGAAGTCAAATGTTGTTGATATCTTTCAAGCTCCTGGAAGTGTAGCTGGATGCATGCCTAGCATATTATAGACACCTAATAAATAAACTTTACGCAAATAGGAAATAGTAAGGTAGTTACCTGCATATCATTCTATCTAGCAATTGCACTCTCAGGCATTTTTGTAAATAAAATTGTTTTATTAATTGTTTATGTTATCATATAGGAACTATTATTTATTGTATAATGATATTTTCTTTGTAACTTTGCTGAACTAATTTATAAATCTTATTTTTTTAAGCATTTCTATGTATGAGATCATTGACTCCGCAAGTAGGAAGAGTTTTATTTCTTCCTTTCTAATCTGGTTAACTTCTGTTTTTCTTATCTAATTATTCTCCCTAAAATAGCTGGTTGAACTAAAATGGTATAAGCAAATCTTCTTGTTCTGATTTTAATCTTAAGGGAAAAGTATTCAGCCCATTACCCATAGCTAACTGAATATTTTTCAGAGATTCTGCTTATTGCATTAAGGAAGTTCCTTTTTATTTCTAATTTGTTTAATATTTTTATCATTAAAAGATATTAATTTTGTCTAACTTTTTAATGATCTAATATAATTATGAATATTTCTCCTTTATTAATATGATAAGTTGTAATAACTGATTTTCATATAATAATCAAACCTTGAATTTCTGTGAAAATTTCACTTATGGGACTAGCATAGGGTATAATGATTATGTCGTTGAACTCCCACACATTTAACCACAGTTCAAGCCCCAGATCTGGCAAGTTAAAACTTATGCTGGGCACATGTGTGTGTATGTATGCCTAGAATCTCAAGAGAATGGAGGAGAAGGGATTATGGCATGGCCATCCTCCCTGACGGGTGATTTCTCACTTTCTGTGTCTCTGTTTCTCTTTCTGTCTCTCTGGCAAGCACACATGCCCTATGGCAAAAATCTCTTTCAAAAAAACAAAATTCCACTTGGTTGTTGTTTAATACTTTTTACATGTTGATAGACATGCTCTTTACATTTTATGTTGAGTATTTTTGTATCTAAAAGGCATTGTTCTGTAGCTTTTAATTGTTTTCTTATATTGTCTTTATTTTTGGGTATATACTGAACTCACAGAACTCAAGAGGAAGTATCTACTCCTTTTTTTAAAAAAAGTATTTATTTATTTTTATTTACTTATTATTATTATTTATTTGCTATAGTCATCCACAAGAGAGAGAGAGGGAGAGGGAGAGGGAGAGAGAGAGAGAGAGAGAGAGAAAGAAAGTGAGAAAGCAAGCTGTCAGGTCTGGGACTCAAACCATGATCAATGATGTGGGAGTCCAGCACCCCAATCCCAATCACCACACCACCTGCTGGCCCCTCTACTCCTTTTTTATTTTCTGAAAAAATTTAAGAAAATTTGTCACTTATTTTTCTTTAAATATTTAGTAGAGTTTACCGATGAGACTGTTTTTGAGTTTTTATTTATTATGATTCATTTTTTTTTTTTTTTTAGATAGAGAGAGATCTTTGCTATAGGGCACATGTGCTCACTGGAAAGACAGACAGAGACAGAGAGACAGAAAACAAGAAATCATACCGAGAAGGGCTGGCCACATCACAATCCCTTCTCTTCTATTCTTCTCTTGGAATCTCAGGCAGGCACATGCACACTTGGAGTGAGTTTTAAGTCACCCAGTCCAGGACTCAAACTGCTATCAACTACATGGGAGTCCAACAACATAACCATTACACCATCTACTGTTCCCTTAGAAAATTTTTACCTACTAATTCAATCACTTTACTTGTTAGTTCTACTCAGATCATTTTCTTCTTGAATCAGTTTTTGTTGTTTGTGTCTTCTTATACATTTATTCATTTAATGTAAGTTGGCTAATTTATGGTATATAGTTTTCATATAATTCTCTTTCTTTCATATTTCTCCATTTCTATAATATCATTAATGAGGTCCCCTCTTCCATTCCTGATTTTAGTAATTTGGGTCTTTTCTCTCTCAGTCTCTTTACTTGGTTAAGACCAGCTACAAGCTTGCCAATTTTGTAAATATTTTCAAAGAACCAATCTTTGATTTTTTTATTTGTCTATTTTCTAGTTCATTAATTCCCACTATAATACTCTTTACATTTTTTTTTTACATCTGTTTGCTTTCAGTTTAGCTTTAATTAGCATCTTTTCTTCCCAAGATGTTAAGGTTGAAGTTTAGATTACTGAATTGACAAATATACAGAAAACCTTCTCTGGAGGAAGAAAGATGGCACCATGAAAGAACATTGCTTCTAGTTAGTAATACTCCTTATATAAATGTCAATACTTGTGCTTTTACTGACTTGTACAAATTGCTTGGCTTCTGTGAACTTCACTTTTCTCATGAGTGAAACAGAGATTATAATTCCTATCTTGCAATTTTGTGATAAAATTATGAAATATGTAAATTAATCATTAAATTAGTAAATTTGAAATTAGATAATATTTTATTTACTTATTAATAAAAGGTAAATGAGTACTTTAGAAAAAATAGATTTTCAATATTTTTTTCTTTTTTCTTTGTGGAAGAGAGAGAAAGAAGCAAAGTGATACAACTATCATTTGGAATGTTCATGCTGCTATCCCTTCCCTGTTCTTTCTCCTTTCAGGACTTTGAGCATGTACATACATGTAGTTGGTGCATTTGTCAACCTACCAGGTCCTGGACTCGACCTTGACAGTTGGCCATGTGGGATTCAACTACGTTGACTATCATGCCATGGGCTGGCTCTCAATGTATTTATAAATTATTTATGTTCGCAAATTCATTTGATCTGTTATAGGGACAAAAACCAAATATATACATATAGGAGGACATCTATATCAGAGGAGACATGCTTTTAGGAGACACACTTATAATTCGTCATATGAAAAGATACCATTCATTATATTCTGATCATGTAGACACATAAAGTCATATTCCCAAAGGAATACTAAATAAATACTTTACATGTGGTAATTCAGACACTCCGCATTCTGGAAGGCTTATAGGTACCATTATTTTTAGAACAGAATGAAGGATGAAAGTCACATCAGATTCATTTTTTACAAGGGGTATAATTAGATCATTAAAAAAGGGAATAAAACAAATTATACTATTCAGTGCTTAGTTGTTTTTTTGTTTGTTTGATTGTTTTTAGAGAGAGACATTTTTGCTATAGGGTGCGTGAACTCACAAGAAAGCCAGAGAGAGAGAGACAAAAAGTGAGAAATCACCCCCTAGTGGGGAGTGCCACACCAATCCCTTCTCTTTTATTCTCCTCTCAGGATTTGGGAGATTTGTGGCACACACACAAACTCATCTGGCATGAGTTCTAAGCTACTGGGTCCAGACTTGAACCACAGTCGACCTCGAGGGAGTCCAGCGATGTAAACATTACATCATCTGCTGGTCTCTTCAATGACTATTTTTAAAAGAATTCTTTTCATATTTGATTTATTTGTTCGATACATACTATTTAATTTTGATAAATGAACTATAAAATCATATGTTCTTTCTTCTTTTTAATGTGTCAGAATAACAAAAGCAATAACAGAAAGCCACAGATATTAAAAACTTTTAGTAGTTGGGAACCAGCAGTTAGTGTAATGGCTATGTTGCTAGATTCCCACGTAGTCGACCGTGGTTCGCGTTCCAGACCCGGTGGCTTAAAACTCATGCCGGGTGCGTGTGGGTGTGCGCCCAAGATCTCGAGAGAAGAATGGAGGAGAAGGGATTGCGGTGTGGCCATCCCCGCTGGGGGGGTGATTTTTTGCTTTATGTCTCTCTGTCTCTTTCTGTCTGCGAGTGCACACGCCCTAGTGAAGAACCCTCTCCAAAAAAAGAAAAAAAAAAAAAAAAGCAAGAAAGAAAGGATTCTGTTGCCCTAAGAAGATAAATAAGTATGTTTTCTCATAATTTCAAAATTCAAAAGGTGACTTTTTATAGGAAAACTTTTTTTAATAGTAGAAAATAATGAAAGATAAGAACATTTCTCCAAGTATCACATTTTAATTTAATATAGGACATATGCTGTCAAATCTGCCCAAAAAAGAAAAAAAATGTGGCAATTATTTTAAAATTATAGACTGGGTGAGAATTTGCTAGCAGCAGTGGAAAAGGCACATTTTTCTCTTTTTAAGGAGTAAAAGTTCTAAAATTATTAAGGCCAATAAAATTTACTAGGTTATTTCATGGTGATGTGTTTTACTTCTTAAAAATCTATGCACAAAACTTTGTTATTTTCCTTATCTGTAAAAGAGATTATAATTCATAACTTAAAGTTATATGCTAAAAATCAAGAAATATGTGTATTACTCAACAGTACTTGGGTGAAAGTAGTTTTTCAACACATTTGAGAAATATGTATATGTGCATAAGTATATAAATGATTCCCAGCACAGCTCTCAGGATATTCAATGGTAGAAACTAGGTATGTTGGTCTCTCCAATTTCCATTGCCTTTATATAACTATATGTTTCCTCTCTTTTCCACCTTCAGTCCAAATGGATTGAAAGGGATTTGAGGGCCTCCCCCCACCCCCATTTCCAGACATGACCAACATATGCAGGTGTGGCTAAGGAGTGCATTTCATTATTGTGGCCCTGGTGATTAGTTCAGAAGTAGCTGTGTAAATTGCACTTAACAAAGTCAGAATTAATCTCAAGAAATGTTCTGGGAGGAGCCTTTTTCTCCACTGAGTTTGTTACATGGATCAAAACCCTAAAGATTTTCGTGGCTATTTATGCCAAGCTGAATAGGATGGGGTCATGTCTGAGAATGAAATCACAGGAAAGATAAAACTTGGGGTTGAGAAATACAGACATCTCCTGTACTTCAGTACCTGGACCTGGACATTCTTACAGGAAGGTTGCTCTCTGACATTTTAATAAGAGAAACTAATAAATTATTGTTTTTGCTTAAACCAATTTGAGTTGATGTTATGTCTAAATGTAAGAATCCTCATCAATACATGAATATAGGATAACCTTGTCCTTTATATGATAAAATAATGAAAAAATATTATTGAGTACAATATTCCATAGTAGTCAATTATCTATCTTATTATACCCAATATGTGTGTGGAATATACAGTTTTCTTAAGTAAGCCATATTAAAAGTAAAATAGATAAATTTCAAAAACATAGTTTCCATAAATTAACCATGAAGACAAAAAATTATATTTGTTTTGTTTCAGTTTTATTTTTTTTCCTAGAGGTGAATTTATTAGTGGAAACAGTGAGGAGGTTAATCAATAAAAATATTACACATCTGAAAAAACCTGATTTCCCTTTCTGTGTTGTGAGTTTTTAATTTACTGGTCTCACTTTTTTTAGCCCTAAAATAATACTAACGCATACAGTTTAGCTTTTAAATAATGATTTATATATGGTTGTGGTTCTTCTTTTTTTGTTTGTTTGTTTTTTTAAAGAGAGAGAGACTTTTACTTTAGGCTATGTGCACTTGCTGGAGAGACAGAAAGCAAGAACCCCCTTCCCCGATCCCAGTGGGTATGGCCATGCCACAGTCCCTTCTCCTCCATTCTCCTCTCAGGATCTTGGATACATATGCACACACACCCAGCATGAGTTGTAAGTCACTGGATCAAGGACTCAAATTGTGGTCAGCTACGTGGGAGTCCAGCGATGTAACCATTATGCCATCTGCTGGTCCTTGTAATTATTCTTTTTTTTTTTTTTTTGAGAGCTTTTTGCTATAAGGCGCGTGTGCTTGCCAGACAGACAGAGAGAGACAGAGAGACAGAAAGCAGGAAATCACCCCCCATGGGGGGTGGCCACGCTGCAATCCCTTCTCAATTCTCCTCTCGGGATCTTGGGCACGCACGCACACGTGCCCAGCGTGAGTTTAAGCCACTGGGTCCGGGACTCGAACCGCGGTCGACTACGTGGGAGTCCAGCGACATAGCCATTATGCTATCTGCTGGCCCCGATCCTTGTAATTATTCTTAAAATATCTGACCATTTCTTTTTTTACAAGCTTGTTATTTTTGCAAGTATCGTATCATACATTCTATAAAAATATTTTTGGACTTGGCAGCTATGGTATCATTGATATTGCAGAGAATATCTCAATATTTTATGGAATTAAGTTTCAGGTCAATGGTGAAAAACTAACGCTAAACAGGTACTAAAGGAGTTCTGTGGATAAGGGAAATGGAGATGGGAAAGGTCATTTAGAAGTTAGCAGATTGACAGAGAGAGTTGACTTAACTTGAACAGTATTGTAAGAAGTAGTGAAGGTCAATGGGTAAAAGAGAGGGGAGAAGTGAAGGGATGCAAGAATGTCAAACTTCCTGATAAATTTGAGTCCCCAAGAAAATTATAGAGTTTTGGGTAAGGTATTTATGTAATGAGATAAGTTTACTGGTAAAGAATTACCTCTTTATAGGGTAGAATAGAAATAGGATGGGTAAGAATATTAAAAATAATTGAAGTAGAAAGCCAATGAAACACATTAATCTCTTACATATCTTGCTAATGTAGAAGATGGTGATATTATAATATTACTAATGAAGATATTTAATGGATATTGTTTTGTTTTGTTTTGAGAGAGAGAGAAATTTCTGTTTTTTGTTTTGTTTGGGTATAGGGCACATGCGCTTAATGGGGAACCAGACAGAGACAGAGACAGAGACAGAAAGTGAGAAATCACCTAATAGGGGGATGGCCATGCCAAAGTTGCTTCTCCTCCATGCTCCTCTCAGGATTTTTGACATGCAAGCAGATGAACTCACAAAATAAGGGGGTGGGGGACGGAATGTTGATTTAAGCCATAGACATTGTGGTAGCAAGATTCTCAAGAAAACTAACTGATGTACTTAGGGAATCAGATATTTTCGAAAACTTGATACTAGAACCATGAAAGTGACTGAGAATAAAAGGGCATATCATTTCACATCTTTTGGAGAACTGTTTTTTTTTTTTTTATTAAATTGTTCTCCTTGGCAATAAGGATTTGCTATTTAATTGTGTGTTTTTGACTCAGAGGTATTTGTAGCAACACAAAAGTAAAATAGAGTAAATAAAAAGGAAATAAAAACAAACAATACTTTCAATTGGAATGGAATCCAGTTAATTTACTTCATATGTGTAATATTTCTTACTGGCTAAATACTTCAGATTAGACCATAATTGTATTAAATATTTGAAACTGAATCATTATTATTTAGCCTGACTTTTAAGTGGCTACAACTCATCCTAAATGATGTACCTTGTTTTAATGCATAAAGCTAAAACTTTGTGTTGAGCTTCTAAATGCTGCTTCACTCCCATAAAAAGAATACAAGTTAGACTTCATTCCTTAAAGTAAACAAATTTTATTATGGTCTTTTGACACTAGGTTTATTTTAGTGAGTTATTTATAGCCTGCTGCCCCAAATCATCTTCACAATTTTCCTATCAATCAAATTTATAGAAGTTGGCTAGCACTTGTCTGTTCAACAATCCCAGTAAAATAGATAAGAAATGACTTGATGGGCAAAGACATTTTAGTCTGAGAACAAGAACAGGATGAGAAATGGCATTTCACAGAAACGATGAATCAGAAGGTAAACTACAAGATAATTGAAGACAAGCTTATGTGAAATAAAACAGAACATACTTTAAAAGACCGTAGGTTTAAAATTGTAAGATACAAGATGCAATCTTCCAGGAAGTATTACGTTTCCTTTGTTTTCAATCACATTGATTGGACTTATAAGTGTAATAAGTGATACACTATGAAGCTACTTATAAGTGTAATAAGTGATACACTATAAAGTTCGAATTCTACCCCTCACTTTAATAATTGAATCCTGCTGAGAAAATGGTACCATCAATTAATAGTATTGATCAGTATCTTAGCTCCTAACTCTAGCCTTAAAGTAGTAGAGAAAAATGGCTAAGAATCTGAACTACATTCACATAAATTGCTAACTATTGACAGCTACTCCCTTACATATGGACAAAGCCTCTCAGAGTGAATGAGAGTGTATTGTTTTCTTCCCTCTTCTTTCTTCTCCTCTTCCCTGCATTTCTTTATTTTCTTCTCCTTGTATGCCTCATAGTCTCATTCCTTTTTTTTCCAAACTTTATATTAGTTCAATGAAAGCTGTATCCTTTATATTCCTAACTACCATGGGCCTCACTGAACCAAGTAAACTGAAGTGTCATTTTGAAATTTGCTCAAAATGTCATTTGATCCACTTTCTAATCTGTGGAAATAGTTTATCTAGAACTGAATTTTTAAAAGGTTTAGGGAACCAGTCAGTGACCTGGCGCTCAAGGCAACCAGATCCTACATGGCTAATTGTGTGGTTTCTGTCCCAAACCTGGCAGCTTGAAAAACATGCCCAGCACATGTGTATGTGTGCCCAGAATCCTAAAGAGAGAAATGGAGAAGGGATAGTGATGCGATCATTCCCCATGGTGTGTGCTTTCTCATTTTTCCCTCTCCCTCCCTCTCTCTGCCCTCTCAGAAGAGCACATGTGTCCTCTAGGAAATTAAGAAGACAAACAAACAAACAAAAATACAGGATCTGAGAATCAGAAATAGCATCATTTTCTCTTAAGAGGAAATAAAGAGAAAGATGATTGTTAAACAAAGGTAAGTTTTCAGGGTATGACTGTAGTCCTACAAAAGTTCTGTGGTTTTAAAAAAAACTGCTACAATTTTAGAGTTAAGAGACCAGCAGATGGCATAATGGGTACATCACTGGACTCCCACATAGTTGACCATAGTTTGAGTCCTGGTCCTGGCAGCTTAAAACGCATGCAAGGAGCATGTGTGTGTGTGCCCAAAATCCAGAGAGGAGAACGGAGAAGGGATTGCAGTGCCGACATTCCCCCAGGAAGGTGATTTCTCACTCTCTGTCTCTCTGGTGAGCACATGCACCCAATAGCAAAAATCTTTCTCAAAAAGAAACAAACAAAAAAGGTCAGAAAAGCTTTACATATCAGAGAGCCTCGTTACCTAATATCAGTAGAATAGGCCAAAAACTCTGGATAACAAAATACCTATGCAATTTTATCAGCACGTAGGTACTCAAGTCTGGATTAGAAAGTGGTCAGATAGCACAAGACTTGGGGTAGAGAATTAAAAGAATTATAAGGACTCTTAGCATCAGTAAGAACTGGTTCTGAACAAATAAGACCAAGTTTAGAAACTGGGGATGTAAAGTAAGATGAGCTATGGGTACTGATGGTTCCATTTGTGAAGCTCCCAGGCAAGCACAGAATAAATCAGAGGCTGGCATTATGAACAAGAATGTAACTTTGAAAATTACAATAGTTATATAAAATAGCACTTTAAATAGCGAGTATTTTTAACAATGTTGTAATAGGGATTGTTAAAGGTGATTATGCTAGTAGTAGGTGAACATTTCCGTTTATGTTAATAGATCAATTTTTAAAATGTTCAGAATTTAAATGAAAAAAATGTGTAAAGGTAGGTGTTTATTTATATAGGAACTTACTGATAGAATGAAAGACTCTCAAATAACTGATTTTTTTATTTTTAAAAAGAAAAAAATACAACAAAATTATACACAATTCAATAAAACTGTCTGATATTTCACAGGCATTTACAAAGCTCAATAACAAAAAGCTAAAATACTGTATGCTGGAGTTATGTGCTGTACCACAGAGAGCAGATACACTTTGTAAAACAGACTATTAAAAATATATGAATTAATAATAACAAAAGAGATCTTGTACAAGTTTCTTAAACTTTTTTTTCCATATGAGCCTTAAATGAAAACAAAAATTTTCCACAGAATTTTTTTAAAGTAGTAAAGCCAAAGCTTAATATGTAGATGCCCTGCAATAAATACGAATTGGACCCTGTGAAGGAAACTGCTCATGTGTGAGAATGAGTGAAATAAGTTAAATAGAAAAAAAGCATAATCCCACAGCCATTGGAGACTGCTCTGAATTCATCTTCACATGATTCGACAGAGAAAAAAAGAATGTACTTATTTTAGCTTTTCTTAGTTTGAGAGCTTCATCGGGCTGTTTATGTTATCTTCAGGAACATTCATTCATATACCTCAGTTTCATTTCCGTAACTTCTTCCTAACTTAGTCCGGTAAATAACTTCTAGTAGAATATTTCAAAGCCCTCTTGAGTTATTGTTTACTATGTAAGAAAATGACTTGCTTTTGTACATGTCGATGCTGGTGATGTGGAAAGAGTCTCAATACTGATAAATATGGCTATAATAATCTTAGAGTTCTTCCCATAATTAGAATTTCTGTAGAGTTTTTTTAAATTTTACTTATCCTTTCTGAAGTGACTACTTAAATTTTATGATAAGTTTTATACTTTTAATCATATATCTTTAATTATGGTTAATTCTGTAATTATGTTCTATATACATTTTAATTATTAATCTATGCACTTTAATTAATTTTAATTATGTTTGCTTAAAATTATAAAATTTCTCTTATATAAATATATAATATGACCTGTGAAGTAAATTACTGAAAAACTCACTTTCACTTTCTAAAAGAAAGTGTGGGGCTAGCTCATGCCAGTGTTTAAGGTAGCAGGATCTCACATGACTGACTGAGCAGTTCGAGTCCCAGACCTGGTGACTTGAGAAATACACTAGTGTGTGAGGGTCTAAAATCCCAATAGAAAGGGGAAATGGAAGACTAGGGGTTGTCATATAATCATTTCCCATGGTGAGTATTTTACCAATTTCTCTCCCTCTCTCTCTTTGCCTTTCTGGAAAGCAAAGTCACCCTCTGGCATAATTAAAAAAAAAGAAAGAATGTGATTCATTTCCAAATTTGTGCCTGTGACAACCTAGAAGGAAAAACAATGGGTTGGTTAGCAAATACATGCACTTTAATTGAATCAAGAAGCAAGGATGGGTGTTACTGGGTATATGTATGGTATCAGGAGAAAGAGGAAGACTATTTAGAAAATTGTTCTTACTCAGAAAGTATTTTTTTGGTCAGATCTTTATCAATGCCAGACAGAAAGACATTTACAATGGGTTTTTAAAAATTATGGGAAATATCCTCACGTTAATTTTCACTAACTATAAATGATTTCAATGTGTGCTTTTCTTGGTATGATGATATATAAGAAAATATTTAAATAGTATATAAGAATATATAATTTGTGTAGAATTTTAGTTTGATGTAACATTGGTGCACCTTGGAAAAATATACAGCTTTCACTTTAGATATAAGAGAGGAAGGAATATAAACAAATACACTAGTTGCATTTTTCTAGGATTCTCCTTTCCAAGAAAGCTTTTATTCTTTGTAATAAATATTGCCATAAGGCACATTTAGAAGCAGAAAATATAGATGTATTGGAAATTGCACAACCTTGTAATTTATTTTCTAATTGAAATATGTATATATTACTGTTTCCTTAAAAAGTAATTTATGGTAGGTTAGACTGATTCAGGAAATATGTATTTTTTAATTTTATAACTACACTAATTATAACTAATAATTACTTCAGAATAGCAATGAACAGAAAATTTTAACTCCATAGAAAAATGTGACCTATATAAAATATTATGAACAAATATGTGGATTTCCTTTTTTAAAAAAAATTACTTTGAACTCTTAAAATTGCAGAATTAGAGAAGTTGAAAAGAACTTTCATGTACACCCCTTTATTAGCTCCACTAATGTTTGCATGAAATGATCAAAATTAAAGACTTTAACATTAGGATAATAAAATTGATGAAATCATAGACTTTATCATGTTTTCCAAATATGTTATTTTTCTGTTTAATGAACCTATTAAAATTACCATATAGTATTTAGTTATGTCCCTTAGTCTTAAACATGTGGCATTTTCTCAGTCCTTTTATTGACTCTCATGACCTTGAGAATTATGCAGATTTCATCAGATGTTTTGTGATGCATCCCTTCATTGGCATTTTATGTCTTCTCATGATTTGTTTGATATTATGGATTTTTGGAAAAGATACTGTAGAGGCGATGTCCTTTTCAGTTCATCATATCAGAGATTACATCGTACTTATATGCCTTTTTTGAAGATTATTTATTTCATTTTATTTACTGTTTTTACTTTTTAATTTGACCAGAGGGTGACAGAGAGGGAAAGTGAGAAAGTAATTTACCACATCAGAGACTCAAACCAAGGCTGACCATGTGGGAGTGCAACATCTTAACCACCCTCCCACCTGCTGGCCCCCATACTTATAGGTCTTACTGTTAGTGATGCAGACTGGAAACACGAGGTTAAGACAGTGCTTGCCAAACTCATTTGCTGTAAAGTGGTTATATTTTCCTTTTGAAATTAGTTAATACTTTGAAGTAAATACTTGAAAACTAGACACAATCTCATTTCTCCTTAATGTCTAATCTGCTAAATTTAGCATCCTAGGCACTAGAAAATGGTGTAATGGTTGCATTGTTGGACTCCCACATGGCTGACTGTAGTTTGAGTCCTGGACTTGATGGCTTCTAACTCATGCCAGACCCATGTGTGTGCATGCCCAGAATTCCTAGAGGAGAATGGAGAAGTGATTGCAGCATGGCCATCCCCCCTCCTGGAGTAATTTCTCACTTTCTGTCTCTTTATCTTTCACTGTATCTCCAGTGAGTGCACTAGTCCTATAGCAAATATCTTTCTTTCAAAATAAAAAAGAAAAGAAAAGAAAAATAATTAGCATCCTAATATTGCTTGTAGAAATTATGGTGCTGTTAACATAGTGATAATTTATATTTCTCTCATTTCTTCATCATCAATTAAATAGATACTTTATATAAGGATGAGTTGTACATTCTTTTCTACTTATTTATTTAATCATTTAGTTTTATCATTATAGACTCAAAGGTTTATTATTTGGGCTATCTAGTGCAATACTACATTATTAATTTTATTTTTCATATTGTTCCCCATTTAGACATTGTAGGTCTTTAAGGTTGACTTTGATGTGTTTTTACTGTCTTTATTATTATTAAATTCATTTTGCACTTTTAAGAAAGACTTTAGAGTGCACACTAAGGAACCCAGAGAGAATTTAGAGACAGAATTTTATAAGGAAACACCTTATTATTCATCTAATGGGCTTAGTCAGAGAGGCAGAAGTCAGGTACTATTCGATAAAATATTAATAATGAAAACCTTGTGAAAGAGGAGACTCAGAAAGTGTTAGAATAAGGATGGCACTGTTAGAGAGTCCATTACCTTGAATATTAATAAGTTAATTAATCAATATGGTGTATGCATTGTCTCAGACATGGGCAAGGGGAGAGTTTAGGACAATAAACCAACTCACTGAGATTCCCTTAACTTGCATGGGTATTTTAAATTCCTCTATACTTCCAAACCACTACTTCACCAATCATAACTGCCTGGGAGATTTGCGTGTGTATATATAAATATGTATCTTATTAAACTTGTGTTTTACGTGTTTTTTTTTCCACAAATATCTTAGATGAATGTTTTTCAATATCTTTCCCTTGATAGTAGAAAAGTAAGGGAAGTGGAAATTAAACAGATAGTAAATATGAATTATTGATACTTTACCTAATTTATGCCAGAATCTGTAAACTGCTTAAATATAACCATGAGAGAATATTGTTAACACACTTTACCAGTAAAGACACATTGCAGGGAAAGTTTTATGGTAAGGTTAAAGAACCACTGACTGGTTGAAAAGTCAGTTATCTATTCCCTAGTTTTATGTGTGTTTGTGTTATTGTTTTGTTTTGCTTCAATATATTATAGATTTCCCTCATACTTAAATTCACTTACCTTGATAAGATATATCTTGATTTATATATGTATATAGCACCAAATATACTTTTGTTCTGCAAGAAACAGAGTTTGGTGTCAGTGAAGTAGATTCATTCTTTTCAAAGAACCATTTTACTGTGGACTCCAATAATTCAATATTTATTGAGTGCCTACTCTCTGAAGTACTGCTCTGTATGAGACATTTCATTCTTACACTATTTGCACTTAAAAAGCACTTGAGCAGAGTTCAAATTCATTCTACCAAGATTCTTAGTCATGGCTGCTCTTTCACAGCACCATTTTTGGAAGATGACTTCTATATTGCAGTAAGTGACACACTTCAAACAGTTGGAATGCAGTCAAACATCTGAGATTTTTGAAAGAACTGTTGAACTGTTGTATGAACTCAACTGTTTTAAGCATACTGTGATCAAATTGATTCAGGGACCAGATTAGATGATATGCTCCTGGGCTCAAACACTTCCAAGCTTTTTTGAAAAGAGAAGAGGATTTTAAGTATCACATCAGAATATGCTTGATCTAGCATAGTGATCAACATCTAGATTATTATTATAATATTCCCTTTTCTACACAATTGTTACATAATAATATGAAAACTCCTAGACTGTTTCATGAAAGCTTGGTGATACGTGGGCCTCCAGCCTTTCCAACTCTGTAAGAGATCTCTAAGTCAATTTTCTGCGATCCTGTAGACATAAAGTACTACTATATCTTTTGGAAGAATACCATGTGATATGATTACTCACAGTTCTGGTCTCCTCAAACAGAAACCTTCACACTTTGCCTCATTTGTAGAGCATGTTTAGAGGGTAGATGACCTGATGCCAACCAGTAGAAATTTAATAATAAAATGTAGAAATATTCTAAATTTTCTGGCTTCTATGACTATTTATTTCTTCTTTAAAACTAATCACACTTCATTTAATTCCTGAAAGACCTATTAGAAATAAAAATATGACTATGGTACCTATTAATAAATATTTTACCATGATCTATGTATAAAGTTGTGGATAGAAAATCCAAACTGATTTTAATTTTTTTCATTTAAATTTCTTTTATATATTCAATCACATATTACTCAGCTTGCAAAGTGATTATTCCAACATGTGTACATTTCTCACCAGTTCAGTTAACAATCCTATAAAGTTATCTTTAAAATATGAAATGCTTCACGAATTTGCGTGTCATCCTTGTGCAGGGGCCATGCTAATCTTCTCTGTATTGTTCCAGTTTTAGAATATGTGCTGCTGAAGCGAGCACCCAAACTGAGTTTTGACTAGTAGTACCAAACACTGACATAAGCTATAGGCTTTCCAAGGTGTGATCACTATCCTCTAACTCTGTTTAGTTTCTCAATGTATCTTTCTCGTTTTTTTTTTTTGTTTGTTTGTTTTTTTTTTTTTATGCAAGAGGATGCATACAGTCTCACCAGAGAGACAGAGAAAGGAGAGGTAGAAAAAAAACCCATGAGGAATGGTCCTACAGCAATCCTTTCTCCATTTCTTCTTCCTTCAAGATTCAGACTATTCAGGTGCTCTCTCCTGATAGCTTCCTCAAGCTGCAGGGACTGGGACTATAACAATGCAGTATCCCAGTAGGATCCACTGCCTTAATCACCAGGTCACAGAGCCAGGCCTCACCCTCCTTCTACTGTTCTGAACTCTGGATTAGATCACTTTGTGATTTCCCTTAACACCTCTGCCATTTACTTCATTAATTTCTCATTACTAGAGAATAAATTGTGTATAAACTGTGAATGGAATTCATCCAGTAAAATGTTTAGTTCACTGTTATGTTGCTAGGATCTGTGTCTGACTTGTAGTAGTTCCTCAATAAATATTTTTGGAAAAAATTAATTAATAAAAAATAGATTATTCAAATTTCAGCCTGTTTATTGACATTTGCAGGTCTTCCTTGCTTTCCCTCCGACTAAATCAAATTAGATGCCTCTTCACTGTGTTTTGATGTCAATAGATTTTCTATTATTGTACATGTTACATCATTTAGAATTATTATTATTATTATTTTAGAGAGGTTTTTTGCTATAGGATGTATGCACTCGCCAGAAAGACAGAGACAGAAAGTTAGAAATCACCCCTCGAGGAGATGGCCACACCACAATCCCTTCTCCTCCAATCTCCTCTTGGGATCTTGGGCACGCATGAGCACGTGCCGGGCATGAGTTTAAGCCACCGGCTCTGGGACTCGAACCACGGTCGACTACATGGGAGTCCAGCAACATAGCCATTATGCCATCTGCTGGTCTCAAAATTATTATTTCTTTATGTGCCTGTTCATTCACAGATGTCAAATTCTCTGTCATTAAGGACCCTTTTATTTATTTTGAACCTATTTTTTATGCCTCATACAACATATGACATATATTGAAAGCTTGATAAATATCTGTTGAATAAATGTGTGAATAAATTCATCCTTAATCCTAAAAGGAAATGTGTGTGTGTGAGTGTGTGTATGTGTGCATTTATCAAAGTTCAAGTCTATTCAGGCATCATTAGGGATTGTTCAAGATTGGGTATATTTGCTTTCTGGATTGGATTCTACATTGTTTATTTTTATCAAAAAAAGTTCTCAGTAAAAACATGACCCAAGACTGGCCCAAATGGGAGGGCTCCAGGTTCATACACAGAGGCCTCTCTGAGCGTGTCAGACACTCATGAGCACAGGGTCTGGGACTGACTGCAGCTGGGGATGGATCACAGCAGCAGGATCCTATTGATAGTATGTCTCTCTGTCCGTCTCTCTCCTTTTGTGTCTTGCACAGAAAGAAAATTAATCAACTTAAAATAGTTTAAACTCCATAAATAATTTGCAAAATGAACTTCTTGAAGATCCCCGGTACTATAAAACAATGCAAATAAAATGTCAAAGCACTAGTAGGAAACTGACAATAAACATATCACCAAAGAGCAATAATTTCAGTGTCAAGAATTTAAATATGGGCATAATTAAAGTACAAGTTCTTGGTATACAACCAGTGATGAAAATGTCCACGTGATTACATAAGAAAGGGTTTATAATTGGAAGTGGGCATGAAGGGAATTGATAGGGTACTGTGTGTCTTTTCTATTGTTTTAACATAGTTACACAATGACTGCTTTGTCATAACTGAGGTGTGCTGTTCAGTTTTGCGCATTTTTCTTTGTGTAACTTTATTTTTACAGTAAATGGGCTAAAGCTAAAAATAACAATACATTTAAAAACATTTCATCAAATTTAGGATAACAATTTCACTTTATAAAATTGTACAGCTCATAAAAATATATTCGGAGGTAAAAATCCGTATATTACGCACAATGGGAGCTGTTAATTGAGAATGGTGCCATCAGATTTTTGTGCTTCTGGTGAAGTCATTAACTGTAGACTTTTTTTGATATCAAAGAGGCATACTAAAATAAAATTTCCATGGTAACTACGAAAGAGAAATAGAAAGTATAATTTTCTAAACTAGAAGATTGAAAAATGATAGAAGGAGATGAAATACTCATCTGAAACAAGACACAGAAAATAAAAACAGAAAAAAGAAAGAAAAATTAAGTGGAAAGCAAGATGAAATAAAAGATATTAGTACTACGAATGAATGTGGAGGAGGTACTTATTATTATTACTTCATTTTATTATTACTTTACACTTATATATCATTACATTATAATTCAAAGATATTTTTAGCCTGGATCCTAAAAATGTTCAGGTTTTTGTTATTTACAAAGGTGTATGTTAAGCAAAATATACACAAAGTTTAAAGATAGGGGTATGATGAAGCAAATGCTAACCAAAAAATTATTGTAACTTTACTGATAATTAAACTATTACAGTAAGTTTAAGAAGAAAAAAATTCCTAGAGATGAGTAGGGACTTTTGATCTCTTGATTCATTTTCTAACATTAAATTTGATTTCATTCCTAGTATTTTTAAAGATATTTTCAGATAAGCAGGGAGCCTGATCCATTAAAAAACAAAAACAAGAACAATAACAAAACCTACTTGTACTTCAACATGATTGGATAATAATGTCAACCCTTTTTTTAGAGGTTTTTGCTTTAGGGTGTGAGTGGTCACCAGAAAGAGAGAGAGAGAGATAGAGAGAGACAGGGAAAGTGAGAAATTACACCCTCCCAGTGGGAGTGTTGACCATGTGCAATCCCCTTTCTTCTATTCTTCTCCTGGGATCTTGGGCATACACACACACACACACTTACACACACACACACACTTACACAGCATGATTTTCAAGCTACTGTGCCCAGGACTTGAACCATGGTTAGTCCAGTGGAAGCCCAGTGATGTAACCATTATGCTATCCACTGGTCCCAATAATGTCAACAACTTTTAAAAAACAGTTTATTTAATTACTTCTTTTTCAGAGAGAGAGAGAAAGAGAAGCACCCAGAACAGGTTCCTCACATAATGTTCTACCCTCAGCCCCAACCAGCCTGGATTACAGGCACAAGCATGTCTGTCTGGCTCATACAAAGAAGCACCTAGTCAGGTGCCTAGAGAACCTTCCCAAGGAGGGTCGATCCTAGCAGAGCTGCTGTCTGTCCCTACAGTGTCACAACTCCTGAGATACATTTATAAGCCACCGAGCTAGACAGGAAGCCAATTATGGAGAAGATTGTCTCCATATCTACATTTCCATTACAAATGTGCTCAAAATAATTTGTTTGTAGATATTCTGTGTTAGAAATTCATACAGGATACAGGGGACGCAATCCTTATTATTGTTATTTTGTGACCTACAATGTCTAGGCCTAACCTAGAAGACATGAAAGCTAGGCTGATTTATGCCTAGGATCTGGTTATTGTCTGATGGTCTACTCACTCACCTGTTACCACCCACAGTGGCACCAGTGATGCCAGCTTTCTGTTTGGACCCACACGG
The DNA here is from genome assembly GCF_000334495.1 of Tupaia belangeri chinensis. NCBI lineage: Eukaryota > Metazoa > Chordata > Mammalia > Scandentia > Tupaiidae > Tupaia > Tupaia belangeri. The sequence continues at coordinate 1,696,763 of NW_006160124.1, forward strand.
AGACCATTGTGAAATCAGTGACATATATGGCCTCTCCAGGGTTCTTGTTTTACAAGGAAGAGCATCCCAACATAAAGCTGGGAAGAAGTGAGCTGCTTTTTTCTTCTTAGCTTCAGATTGGAAGCAGTGTCACTTTTGCTCTATTCTCTTTCAAAGCAATCACAATGACTCACTAAGCTTCAATGTAAGGGGAAGTAGGATTTAACTAGTGAATGGGAAGAGACAAGTGTTTGGGAGATTATTTAAGAATTGAAGTATTATTGGTTAGTTGTAAAGTAACTTTTGGCTTACCTCTATATAATGGATATTATTGAAGGATTTCAATAGTAGTTCTGATAGTATAGACACATAGTCAGATTGGTGTTGGAATTAGAAAATTCTGAGAGCCTTCTTAAATGCTAAGACTGAGAACAGAAAAACCTCGGAAGAGTCCATAGCAGTAAACAAGGGACATGTAGGAGACTAAACTAAACCAGTAGTTTTTAAATTTTACATAAGGAGGTAGAATTCTAAGATCTCAAGAAAACAGAAGCCACATAACTCAGTCATCTACTTATGTGAATATTGAGTGAAGAGAATAAGAACTTTCAGGTTTATAATATGGCTGAGTGAACAGATGGCAGTGCCATGTGCTCAGACACAAGAGGAAAAAAATAGGTATTTTTGTATATATTCAATTTGAGGATTTCCCAGGAAAATCCAGAAAGAGATGTAAGCTGCTAGATATGTGAACTGGAAGCTTGAAAAAGTCTAAGGAAAGTGATTTTACTGTCATGAGCATGTTAATAGTCTAAAAAAAAGGACATATTTGATAATGCAGATAATATATAGAATAGGATTACCAGAGACAGGCATTTTGTGGGCACATCTGGGCAAATAGAGAAGCTTGTCAAAAACATTGTGAAGGAAGTTCAGAAATAGGAGGGGAATCATGACTGACAATGCATGTAAGTCAAAGGAAGTGAGACCTTTGGAAGAGTCACTGGCATCAAATATGGTTCAGTAAATGAAGGTCTGAAAAGACCACTAATTTCTATTTTCTTGTATTTTCCTCCTACAATTTGGAAAGCATGGTTGATAATTGCCATAGAAGACTAAAATATGATTTTTGGTGGCAAAATACATATTGTGTTGGATCAAGGTGAACACTTTAAGTGAGAAGTTAGATATTGTAAATGTATATTAGAGTTTTTCAAGCAAGTTTTGAAATATACTGAAAAAATGAATTTTCCTCTATAAATGAACAACATTTCCTCTATGAATGAATCAACACTTTCATGGTCATTTCATGACTCTTAGCAAATATTGGCTTATTGGAAAATGTCATGACTTTTTTTTCCTATGTGTGTCTATGCAAAATGCATCATGACTTTCCCAATAACCCAATATCTTGGAAGTTAACAATCAAATTATCATACTAAGTTTCTGAGAATTCCTAAAGTGAAAAATCTGTTTTAATTTTTTTTCTGTGATTTGATTTTGTAGGTTTATTTTAATGAAACATCTGTAGAAATAGAAATCTCCTAGAAAATATTCTTATTTTTGTAAGATTAGTAGCTTAATAAAAGAAAGGAAAGAGATATGGAAAAAGTGAATGTGTTTGTTGGGTTGATGAGTAAGTTCATTTCGTTATTTTTTTTTACAGGAGAAATTTGAGCATATCCATAATCTGTGGGGAAAATATGTATTTTCTGATAGAGTCTGAAAATATGGGAATGAAATAGTCTGATAATGCAAAGTCCAGGAATCAGAATGGCTGAACAATAGGCCAGCTAAGTGCAGAGTTGAGAATTTGAATTTTAAATAGCTGATGGAAGAAATGAAAGGAGACAAAATATGGAAAATACTAAGAGATATACATTGCAAAAGTAAGATCTAAATCTGTCTTTTTCCAGTAGTCAGAGTAATAGCCTATGACCTATTAAAGACGTAAACCTACAGTAGAGAACAAAAGGACACACACACACACACACACACACACACATGCATGCACACACAGTTTAGCTGCAGATCACATGAGGCATAGAGTCAAGCAGTTAGTTTAATACCAAATAAAAACTGGTACTCATATTCCTATCCTCCTCAAATGTTTCTCTCCATTTAGAGGAGCAGTGCTCCATTCCTTGGTAAAGCTTTTACAGAGAAGTTTTAGATTGGCAATTTCCCTTTTCTTTTTTTTAAATTAATTTATTTTTTATATACATTCAATGACACTGTTTAGCTTATGAAGTGAACATTTCAATATGTGAACATTTCTCCCCAGTCCAGTTGATCAAAATATCTTCAACAGATTATACCACACCTCCCTATCCCGTCAATGCTCGGTATCTGTATCCCTCCTTCAAATGTCCTTCCCAAGGCCCCTCTCCTCCACACTCACCACATCTGACATTCACACCCATCTCTTGTGTTGGTATATCTTTTAGTCAATCAGTTTTGGTCGTAAAGTGCAGATACTCAGTATATATTAAGTGGGGACATACAGTGTCTCTTTTTCATAGCCTGGCTTGCTTCACTCATCAGTAAATCTTCCATATTCTTCCACTTTCTGTCAAAAGCCAGGGTTTTGTTGTTTTTTATGGCTGAATAGTATTCCACAGAATATATGTGAAACAGTTTTCCAATCCATTCTTCCATACGGGGACATTTGGGTTGGTTCCATGTCTTAGCAATCGTGAATATTGCTGCAATAAACGTTGATGTGCAAGCACTTTTTCAATGAAGAATTCTTCTGTCCTTTGGGTAGATACTGAGGAGTGGGATTGATGGATCATATGGATGATCTATTTGTAGATTTTTGAGGAATCTCCAAATTGTTCTCTACAGTGGCTGGACCAATTTACTGGACCTCCAGCAGTGTAAAAGAGTTCCCCTTTCACCACACCCCTGCCAACACATATCCTTTTTTTTTTTTTCTAATCTTAGACATTCTGACTGGGGTTAGGTGGTACCTCATTGTTGTTTCGATCTGTACTTCCCTTATGATGAGGGATGCAGAGCATTTTTTTCATGTGCCTTTCAGCTATACATATGTAATCTTTAGTGAGAGCTTTTTTCAACTCCTTTTCCCATCTATTAATAGGCTTGATCATCATTTTTCCAAACAGCTTCTTTAGTTCCTTGTGTATTCTGGTTATCAGTCCCTTATCTGATGCATAATTTACAAAAATAGTTTCTCATTCTGAGGGCTGTCGATTCACACTAATTACTGTGTCTTTTGCCATGCAGAAACTTCTTAGTCTGATGTAATCCCACTTGTCTATTTTGGGGATGATCGACTGTACTTTGAGGGTCTTCTTTAAGAAGTCTTTCCTTACAGCAGTGTCTCCCAGAGTTTCCCCAGTGTTTTCCAGGAGCAGCTTTATAGTTTTAGATCTTTGATTTAGATCCTTGATCCACATTGACTTGATTTTTGTCAAAGGTGAGAGGTGGGGGTTCAGATTCATCTTTCTGTAAGTGGAAATCCAGTTTTTCCAGCACCACTTTCTGAAGAGGCTTTACTTTTCCCACTGGATTGACTGGTATCCCTTGTCAAAAATCAGTTGACTGTATGTTTGGGAATTTACTTCTGGGGACTCTATTCTGTTCCACTGGTCCACGTGTCTGTTCCTGTGCCAGTACCATGCTGTTGTGATTACCACAGCTTTGTAGTATATTTTTGGGTCAGAGAGTGAGATGCTGCCCACTCCACTCTTCTTGTATAAAATTGCTTTGGCAATACGGGGTATTTTATGACAACCATAAAATTCCTCATGAATTTTATGGTTGTCTTTTCTAGATCTTTGAAGAATATATCTGGTACTTTGGCATTGCATTAAATAAGTAGATTAATTTGTGTAGAATTGCCATTTTGATTATATTAATTCTTCTCATTCATGAACATGGGATGTCCTTCCATTTTTTTGTGTCATTTTCAATTTCTTTTTTTAGCTTCTCATAGTTTTCATTGTGGAGGTCTTTAACTTCTTTGGTTAGATTTATTTCTAAATATCGTATACTTTTGGTGGCTATGGTAAATGGAATTACTTTCTTCAGTTCTATCTCAATCGGCCTGTTATTCATATATAGAAATGCTATCGATTTCTGTATATTGATTTTTTTGAGAGGTTTTTGCTATAGTGCACGTGTGCTCGCCAGACAGACAGAGAGAGATAAAGAGATAGAAAGTGAGAAATTACCCCCCAGGGGGATGGTCACGCCACAATCCCTTCTCCTCCATTCTCCTCTCAGGATCTTGGGCATGCACGCACATGCGCCCGGCATGAGTTTTAAGCCACCGGATCCAGGACGCAAAACGCAGTCAACTATGTGGGAGTCTAGCGACATAGCCATTACACTAACTGCTGATCCATATATATTGATTTTATATCCTGCAACTTTATTGTAAACATGTATTACTTCCAGTAATTTTTCCATGGAGACCATTGGGTATTCTATGTATATAATCATATCATCTGCAAATAGAGAGAGTTTCACCTCTTCTTTTCCTATTCGAATGCCCTTTATTTTTTCCTCTTTTCTGATTGCATTGGTGAGGACTTCCAATACTATATTAAAAAGGAGTGGAGAAAGTGGTTATTCTTGTCTTGTTCCTGTGTTTAGTGGGAAAGCTTTCAGCTTTTCTCC
>NW_006160124.1:1702164-1727362 GCF_000334495.1 Tupaia belangeri chinensis
CTTTATATCTTCAGTAATAGTGGAGTCATTCAGGAGTAGGTTATTTAGTTTCCATGTTTTTAGGTATTTTTGAGGACTTCTCTTGAAATTAAATCCAAGTTTAATTCCGTCATGGTCAGAGAAGATACTGGATATAGTTTTTATGCCTCTGAATCTGTAGAGGCTTGCTTTGTGTCCTATGATGTGGTCAATCTTCGAGAAGGTTCCATGTTGGGGTGAGAAAAAACCTATATTTTGTGGGTTTTGAGTGCAAAGTTCTATAGATGCCTGTTAAGTCCAATTTATTTATAGTATCGTTTAGATCCTTTATCTCTTTACCTATTTTTTGCCTAGATGATCTGTCCAGAGAGGATAATGCAGTGTTGAGATCTCCAACAATTAGTGTGTTACAGTCTATCTCCCTTTTAGATCTAACAGTCTTTCATTCACATATTTAGGTGCTCCTGTGTTAGGTACATAGAGATTAATAAGCGTTATATCTTCTTGGTCTATAAAGCCTTTTACTATCATATAGTGCCCTTCTTTGTCTCTTCGAACAGTTTTTGTTTTAAAGCCTATTTTGTCAGAAATTAGTATCGCAACTCCAGCTCTTTTTTGGTTCTCAATTACATGGAAAACCTTTTCCCAACCCTTCACTTTCATTCTATGTGTATCTTTCTCCAAGAGGTGGGTTTCCTATAGGCAACAGATAGAAGGTTTCTATTGTTTTATTCATTCAGCCAGTCTATGTCTCTTGATTGGAGAATTTAATCCATTAATGTTCAATGTTATTATCAAAGTACAGGATCTGTACCGACATTTAAGTTGGCCATTGTGTTAGTTGCCTGTTATTTCTTTGTTTCTGGCTGTTGATTCTTTAATTTTCCTGGAAGAGTACTTTCTTCAGGGTTTCTTGAAGACCTGGTCTGGTGTTGGCAAATTCTTTCAGGTTTTGTTTGTCTGAGAAGATTTTAATCTTTTTTTCCCGTATGAAGGATAATCTTGCAGGATATAATAGTCCTGGCTGAAATTGTTTCTCTCTTAACACTTTTAATACATCTTCCCATTCTTTCCTTGCTTGCATTGTTTCCGATGAGAGGTCCAGTGTTAGCCTGATGGGATGGCCTTTGTAAGTTACTTCTCTTTTCTCTCTTGCCAGTTTTAGTATCATGTCTTTATCTGTGGTCTTAGACAGCCTGGCTAAGATGTGCCTTGGGGAAGATCTTGGGTTGATTCTATTTGGGGTCCTTTGTATTTTTTGGGTCTGGATGGCTGAGTGCCTCTCTAGAATGGGGAAATTTTCTTCCGGAATTTCATGGAATAGATTTTCCATTGAGGGAGGGTCATCTCTGACACCCACCACACTTCCAGTCTCCCCAGCCCAAGCCTCCACCTCCTTGACTGTCCCTTCCAGGCAGCAGGCACAAGGTCCACCTACAGGCCTCTGTTCAGTAAGGGACATTGAGAGAAAAGTAAATTCTTAAAGCTAATTAAAAAAAGGCTGATTCAATCATCAAATACGATGTTCTTCCTGGAGCAAAATAGCAAGATATCTATATTCTCTAAAATGAAATAAATAAAAGGGTATTTTTCCAAACTAATAAAAATTGTTGCATGCTTCTGATAATAGATCTCCAAGGAAGATCATTAAAAGTGGTCCACTAAAGAATTTGAATAACCTTAAGTTGGTTTTATAGCCTAGTAGTTAAGGGAGCTAAAGTTCACTTGGCTGACCAAAGTTTGAATCCCTGCCTGGAAACTCAAAAACCTTCCAGGTACATGTGAATTTTTGCCTGAAATTCTGACAGGAGAAAGAAATAGAGGAGAAAGAATGATGATGTTACCATGTCCCGCTGCTGGTGCATTCTCCTGCTCTTTTTCTGTCTCTATTAAACACACATGCCCACTGGCAATTAAAAAAAATTGAATAATGGGAAGGAACAATAAAAAATAAATAAATAGCTTCTGTTGGTTGACTTAATTTTTCTATCAAAAGATAAATGTTAGATAAAATTCCCTGTAAAAACTGATAACAGTCTTGATATTCTCTGACAAAAAAAAATTGCATACATATATCAAACATTTTCTGGTGTTGCTTATAATGGTTTATTGAACACATTGCAATAATTCTAAAAGCTTTTTCTCTCTCAGCCCATTTGTAAATCCAAACAGCAGCGCTATATCTGATATATATATATGACACATTGCCCACTAGAGATTAAATTCTGGCCCCAGTGCCTTGAAAAATATTACAGACACATGTGTCTGAGTGCCCAAAGTTCTGACAGCATGGAGGGATGACGGTGTAATCACATCCCATTGGAAAGTGATATCTTCCTCTCCTTCTCTTTCTCTTTGTCCCTCTGTCTCTCTCTGGCAAGTGCACATATCCTCTGGCAATAACTTAGAAAATATAGTATATAGTAATCATTTAGGAAGAACATATAGTTATGTAGTAATCAATAACATTTATTAATCAATTGCTTTGTGGCAAGCATTCTGAGAGCTTTATGTAATTTAATCCTGTGAGAACCCTATGAAGTAAGTGCAGTTGCCATTACTACCTCTGAAAAATAAGAGAATAAAAGAAAAGAGATTTTAAAACGTTAGACAATACTTTTATCGTTAAACAACCAGTAAGTAGGAAGGCTGAATTGGAATGAAGGCAGTCTGGTTTAAGATATTAATTCTCAGGACTAGCAGCTGGTGTAATGGCAGTGTCGCTGGACTCCCATGTAGTTGACTGTTGTTTGAGTCCTGGACCCAATGACTTAAACTCATGTCCTGCATGTGTGCATGTGTGCCCATGATCCCAAGAGAAGAATGGAGGAGAAGGGATTGCAGTGTGGCCATCCCCCATGGGGGGTGATTTCTCACTTTCTGTCTCTCTGTCTCTCTGGTGAGCACATACGCCCTATAGCAAAAACTTCTAAAAAAAAAAAAAAAAGAGATATTGGAACCAGCAATTAGCGTAATGGCTATGTTGCTGGACTCCCACGTAGTCGACCGTGGTTCGAGCCCCGGACCCGGTGGCTTAAATTCACGCCAGGCGCATGTGCGTGCGTGCCCAAGATCCGGAGAGGAGAATGGAGGAGACAGGATTGCGGAGTGGCCATCCCCCCTGGGGGGTGATTTTTTGCTTTCTATCTCTCTGTCTCTCTCTGGCTGTCTGGCGAGCGCGTGCGCCCTATAGCAAAAACATCTCAAAAATTAAAAAAAGAAATATTAATTCTTTCATGTCTTCTTCTTCCTTCTTCCCTTCTTCTTCTTCTTCCTCCTCCTCCTTCTCCTCCTCCTCCTCTTCTTCTTCTTCTATTTGTCACAGAGCTGGAGAGAGGAGAGAAGGAAATTGAGAAAGCAACCCCCCACGCTGCCTCCCAGGAGGAATGATATTACAAAAATCCTTTCTCCTTCTAGGGATTTTGGGCACTCATGGACATGCGGCCAACCCATTTCTTAAGCCTCCAGGTTCAGTCTTGAACCACACAGTCAGCCATGAAGGACCCAGTCACCTCAACCATCATGCAACCAGCTGGCCCAGAGATTTCATTTTTTCTTTTTTCTTTCTTTCTCTTTCTATTTTTTTCTTTCTTTCTCTTTTAAGGTTTTGCTATAGGAGGATTGTACTTACCAGAGAGAGAGAGAGAGAGAGAGAGAGACAGAGACAGAGACAGAGACAATGAGAAGGAAGGTGAGAAATCATCCCCCAGGGGGAGTGGCAACATCATAATCCTTTCTCTTCCATTCTCCTCCTGTAATCTCAGGCAGGCGTGAACACACACAGGCATGATTTTCAAGCCATTGGGTTCAGGACTTGAACCATGGCTGGCTATATGGGAGTCCACCAATGTTACTACTATGCTATCTGGTAGCCCCAAAATTTCAATTTCTTAACCCCTGAACTATAGATCTACTTCAATAGCCCCATTTGGAAGAGCTATGATTAGAACATATTTCTTTGCTTCTCAAGTTGTTTCTTCAGCATACCAGTTTATTCTTTTGATAATATGTCTAATGGCAGTGAGGTAGGGAGAGGAGGGATAGGCACATAAATGGTTTTCTTAACTATTTTAGGTAGTATTGTGGAAATTGAACCAAAGTTGGGGGCAGGGGTACAAAATAGCTGTTTATGACCTCACAATCCTTTTGATGTGATTAAAGAAAAGTTACTGAGCTACAGAGAGAAAAGAATTCCCTCCTATACCATCTTCTAATTTTCTCTGAAATAACCTTTTGGCTTTTTTTTCCTTTGGGAACATGATGGTAATATAGGAGAGTGAAAGCTAGTGTCTAGACGCTTTAGGTCAGGACCAGCCTTGTTGATTCCAAGTTACCATCCTTTTCTGCTCCAAATTTTCTCTGCAATTAGAGCTTTCCTCCCTGCAAGGTCATCTCACAATCTACATTTCCTTATTTTATTTCACTTTTCTCCAAATCATTATTTTATAGTAGTGCAGAATTTATTTTCAAACAAGTGTTAATTATGATGAACCCACATGAATTAATTTTGTAATGTAAAAATGGCTTTTTTTAATCACACAAATCAATTTTCTCTGACATAATAACCTTCACTGAACATTACCCTAATTTTGTGCAGGCAAAGTCATATAAGTGAAATATGAAGGATAAATGATGTCCTTGTATTGCAGGAAGTTTTTTTTAAGCTGTTAAGAGATTATGATAAAAAGGAAAGAAGGAAGAAGAGAGACAGAAGGAAAGAGAAAGAAAGGAAGATTTACTTAAGGGATTAATCAAAATGACTTAAAAATGGAATCAACTGCAAAATATTTTGCAACTTATTTAGAAACTGATAGCATATAGAAAAGCAAAGAATTGGGCTGGATTTAGCAAGTCTTTCAAGATTATTTTAATTGAAGCTTTTTATCTATTAAATTTGTATTACAAAACATGGAATGAATATAAAGATCTAACATCCCAGCTGGCTAGAGTACTTGGCCTCTCCCTTTTCTCACAAAGTGATCCTTGAGGTACCTCAGTGTAACACTAGAATTCTGTGGATTGTTTTTTGAGAGTTTTTTTTGCTATAGGGCTTGTGCACTCGCCAGACAGAGAGAGACAGAGAGACAGAAAGCGAGAAGTCACCCCCAGGGGGGATGGCCATGCTGCAATACCTTCTCCTCCATTGTCCTCTTGGGATCTTGGGCACGCATGCACACGCGCCTGGCGTCAGTTTTAAGCCACTGGGTTCGGGATGTGAACCGCGGTTGACTACATGAGAGTCCAGAGACATAGTCATTATGCTAACTGCTGGTCCCTGTGGATCAGTTTTGAAACCAGTAAAATAATTTATTGTAAACCTCAGAAAAGTTACTTCCACACTCAAAAGTATGAGCTACCAGTAAGAAGGCAATATTGGGAGAATTTGGACATCAAAGGGCTTTTTATGCATTTGAGGAAACAGGGAAAAGAATGTTTTGATATCATGGTCATTGACCTGTAGTCTGCCACGATAGCCAGTGATAAACCCAGATCTGCAATGATAAGATTAATTAAAAAACTGATAAACAACAAAATTGCATTCTTTTCCATTATTCTCTCTCTGTATCCTCCAGTATCCTCTCTCACTTTAACCCTCTCTAAACCTGTCTTAAGATCCTCTTTTGCTAAAACATAGAAAGGCATAACAGCAGAGAGGGCAGCTGTAGAAAGGAGAGAGAGTATATGAGGGTGTGGGTAATAAGAGGTGGGAGAAAGGAGATCAGGAAAAGAGAAAAGAATCAGACACAAAAATGAAAAGTTATCTGTTGATGATAATGTACATGGTAATATCTGAGACTTGACAAATCATGTTGGGAAATATTTTGTATGCTGTAAAGACGTAGAGTGATTAAATGGAATCAAAACATAAATAGGATATTTGATGATATAATAGGAGGGAGGACAATTATAGATATCAGACTCTATGGGAAGGGGATGATTAATAGTGAGTGCACAGGAGGGGCTCAGGAAAAAGCATTTACCAGACACAAGAATGGAAAGTTATCCGTTGTGGATGATATATATGATAGTATCTTTGACTTAATCGACATACAACACATGCATGCTTTGAAAAACTATATTGTATGCTATAAAGATGTACATTGATTAAGTTTAAATAATAAATCATACTACCCCCTAAGGTTTCAGTCTAATGAACAGCCATGCTGTACTGCTATAGTAGTCACAGGATAATCTTTATTAAGAAAAAATTATGAAAGTAGACAGTAGACCTGGTTTTAATACCCATGGATTATAGTCTACAGCAAAATAGGCAAGCTTTTTCTGTTAAAAGCCAGATAGCAAATGTTTTTAATCTTTGCAAGTCACACACAGTCTCTATTGAACATTCCTTTTTGTTGGTTTGTATATACAACTCTTTAATATAAAAATTATACATAGCTTGTAGGCTTTACAAATACGGCTCAGGGTTAGATTCCATGGGTCATAGCTTTCTAATTGCTATAGATTGTTGTGTCCCCCAAAATTTGTTGAGATTTCATTATGAAGCAAATAAGAGAATAAAAACTGAATCCAACCATGGCCTTGAAAAGTGAGACCTTTGGAAAGAGGTTAAAATTAAGGTCCATGTTGGTTGAGGGGTGGGCACAACTGACTCCTGGATTGTGACAGAGTTACATGGACACAGACATGTATGCTTCTGTTCTACTCTGTCTTATCATTGTGACCCACTAAGAAGAGCCTCACCATATTTGGTCCCTGAGCCTTGGACCACTAAACCAAGAGTTATTTGAAACCCATATTCTTTTTTTTTTTTTTTTTTTTTGGAGAGGTTTTCGCTATAGGGCGCGTGCGCTCGCCAGACAGACAAGAGACATAGAGACAGAAAGCGAGAAATCACCCCCCAGGGGGGATGGTCACGCCGCAATCCCTTCTCCTCCATTCTCCTCTCGGGATCTTGGGCACGCACGCACACGCGCCCGGCATGAGTTTTAAGCCACCGGGTCCGGGACACGAACCGCGGTCGACTACGTGGGAGTCCAGCGACATAGCCATTACGCTAACTGCTGGTTCCCAAAACCCATATTCTTATAAATTACCAAGACCCATGTATTTTATGTTAGTAGGGAAATAAAATAGAACAGAAAAGTTGGTACCAGAAAATGGGACTGTTGCTAATAATGAATGCATAATTATGAGGAAGAGGCTTGGAACTGGGTGGTTGAGAGAGACCAGGAGAGTTTGGAGGAGAATAGAAAAAGCCTAGAATGCTTTAATGACAATTCTGGTGGAAGGTCAGAAGATGATGAGATATAGACAATAAAAGCCATTCTGATAAGGGCTCAGATAAAATGAGGAATATATATTTTATTGAAACTTGGAGAAGAGATCATTTGTGTTACATTGTTGTAAAAAAATGTATCTGCATTGTGCCCATGTACAATGGAGTTCTGTGGTTGCTGTTAGCAGCATACAGTGGAATGGAAAGAACAAGTGGATAATTTACTAATCAAGTTATAATTATTGCATTCTCTGGATGAGTTTGCTTCTCTCCAATACACTATCAAAATAAACTGTCTTCTTTATTCTCTCTCTAAGTCCAATGTTATACATCTGTTTATCACCAGGAAGATATATTTTTAATTATGTTTTTGTTCATTCAATCAATGCATATCATTACAGATTACAAAATGAGTTTTCTCAGCATAAATATAACTGTGTATCACTTCAGTTAAAGGTATTTTCATGCACATTATCAACAGGTAATTTTGTGTCTCTTGAATTTTTTCTTTCTTTTCCCCCTTGATTCCCTTTTTTTCACCCTCCTCCATTTTCCATCTTCCTCTCCCACTGTCCCTAGTATCTGCAATTGTTTTATTGCTTTTATATCTTCCAATATTTCAGTTTCTGGCATAAAGAACAGACATTTGATCTATATTGGGTGGTGGACGTAGAATGACTCTCTTTTTTAGTTTGACTAGCTTCGCTTAACAGTATTCACTTACAAAGCTGTGAACACTCCTATATTCATCCATTTTCTATCAAATTCCAGTCTTTTTATGATTAAATAGTATTCCATAGTGTATATGGGCCACATTTTTTCAATCCATTCATCTGTTTGTGGACATTTGGGTTGGTTCCATGTCTTAGCAACTTAAAAGCAACTTAAATAATGGCACAATAAGCATGAATATGTAAGTACTTTTCTGACGAAGTGTATTCCTATCCTTTGGGTAAATATCCAGGGTTGCAACTGCTGGATCATATGGTAGTTTTATTGGCAGGTTTTTGAGAAATTCTTGTATTTGTTTTCTACAGTAGCTGTACTAATTTACATTCCCAGCAACAGTGTAGGATAGTACCTTTTACACCCTAGTCTCACCAGTACTTATCATTTTTAATTTTTTTTATTCTTAGTCATTCTGACTGGAATTAGGTGGTATCCCTTGTGGTTTTGATTCACATATCCCTTATGATAATGGATGTTGAGCATTTTTTATATGCTTTTTGGCTGTTTGTACGTCTTCCTTGGAGAGTTGTCTGTTTAGCTCATTGGCCCACCTTTGAATTTTTTTTGTGTGTGTGTGTGTGGAAATCTTGTTTTAGTTATCTTTTCCACCTTTGAATTTTTTTAGAGATTTTGTCTTAGGGTACTCACACACGTGCACTTGCAAGAGAGAAAGAGAGAGAGAGTGAGAGGGAAAGTGATAAATCACCCTCCTAGGAGGATAGCCATCCCCCAATCCCTTTTCCTTTATTCTCCTCCTGGGATATTGGGTACACATACACACGTACCCAGCATGAATTTCAAGCCACCAGATCTGGATCTTGAATTGTACTTGGCTATGTGGGAGTCCAGTGAATAACTTCTATGCCATGTACTGGCCCCATTTCCCCATCTTTTACTTGGGTTGGCTATGTTTTAGGGGTAAGGTGCTTGAGTTCCCTGTATATTCTGGTTATAAGTCCCTTATCTGAGGAATTGTTTGCAAATAAATTCTCCCATTCTGACTGTTGCTGATTTACTCTAATATTATTCTTTTTGATGAGCAAATGTAATCCCACTTGTTTTTTTTTTGGGGGGGGTGGGTGGGGAGAGGTGGGAGGAGAGTGTGTTTTAAGTGTTCTTTATTTAAAAGTCTTTGCCAGCTCCAATGTCTCCAAGAGTTTCCCCTGCATTATTCACCAGTAGTTTTAAAGTTTGAGGCCTTAGGTTTAGATCTTTGATCTATTTTGAGCTGATTTTTGTTAATAGTGAGAGATAAGGATTCAAATTCATTTTTCTACAGGTGGATATCCAGTTTTTCTAGCACCATTTGCTAAAGAAGTTTTCTTACCTCTATTGGATTGTGTGGTACCCTTAGTCAAAAATCAGTTGGCTTTATATTTTGGGGTTTATTTCCAGGGTCTCTATTCAGTTCCATTGGTCCTCATGCCTGCCTTTGTGCCAATACCATGCCATTTTGATCATCACAGTTTTGTAATATAGTTTGAGGTCAAGGAGTGAGATGCCTCCTACTCCACTCTTCTTGTGCAGGATTGTTTTGGCAATATGGGAAATTTTATGATTCCAGATTAATTCTATGATTTATTTTTCTAAAACTGTGAAGAATATCTCTGGTAATTTGAATGAGATTGAGTTAAAATTTTAGATTAATTTGGGTAGGATTGACACTATTTTATTAATTCTTCTAGTCCATGAAATATCAGATGTCTTTCCAATGTTTTGTGTAATTTTCAATTTCTTTTAAAACTTTTTCCATAGTTTTTCTAATTGAGGTCTTTGACTTCTTTGGTTAGAAATATATTTTCTAAGTGAAGCAGGCTTTGTGGGCATCCAAGGATTATTTTAATGCCTTTCGTTGGAAAAAATCACTTCAAGTAGAAAAACTGATCTCCATGTTGGAATCAATGACACTTCCAGTTTCATACAACTTAATAGCCCTTTGTGGGAAGTACCTTGCAATGTTAATATTTAAAAACAATGTTTCTTCTCACATAAATGTTTAGTTTGTATTCTTTTAAAAAAAACTTTACTTACCTCCTCCATGAATCAGAGAACCAGAAAGAGAGTTGGAGACAGTGAGACAGAGAGAACACACATCCAACAGGGTACTGATTTCAGGATCCACCCCCACTTCCAGTCAGGCCTGGATCATTTCATGCATGTGCCTGAAATACAATGTTTAGCCTCTTGTCAAGAACCTTGATCCTTCGCATGTGAGTCAGCCTCATAGAGCATCATATTTCATCACTGTACCACTGATCACATTTTTTAGAGCTGTTTTAATAACTGCTTTTCTACTTTGTTAGCCTTATTCTCTCTTCATGACAATCTCAATTCTATAGAAATAGATGACAGAGACAGGAAATAATTAATGTTATATAAAGCAAAACATTAACAGCTATTAAGTTTTATTTTGATCAAATAAAGTTAAGGGCAAGAAATAAAAACTCAATGCTCAAATCTCAGTTTGTGGGGCCAACAGGTGGTGTAGTGGTAAAGGTGCTAGACTCCCACATGGCCGACTGTGGTTTAAGTCCCTGACCTGGTGGCTTGGAACTTATGTGAGGCATGTGTGTGTGCATGCCCAAAGTCCTGAGAAGAGAATGGAAGAGAAAGAATTGCATCATGGCCACCTCTCCAGGGAATGATTTCTCACTTTCTCTCTCTCTTTTTCTGCCTCTCTCTCTCCAGAGAGAGCATAGGTCACAAGAAATTAGTTTATTATATTTCTCTGATAAATGTCCTACCTTATTAAAATATTTCCTTTTATCTCCTATATAAAGTAAATTATATATTTTATGTAAAGAAGGCACAACGAAATAGATGTTATAGTACAGGCTGATGTAGAAGGAGCTGGAGTTTTCATATTCACTGAAGCAAAGACATTCAGTATAATCACAGGTGAAAAAATATCCTAATCTTCCATAAGCAAGAAGGGCAGGTATGTTTTTGTTACCTGGCAACTCTGTATTTATTACTTTCAGCATTAAAGTAAAGTGGATCCTGAATTGTTTTATCAGTTAAATTGATTTTATCTTTCACTGTTTCAGTGCTTCTTAGCTTATCTCATATTGCTCACAAATATTCTTTTTTTCCTTTCATTGGAAGATCTTGCTACAAATAAACATATATCTATGCAGTACCATGTGTGTGGGGAAT
Source organism: Tupaia belangeri chinensis (assembly GCF_000334495.1). NCBI lineage: Eukaryota > Metazoa > Chordata > Mammalia > Scandentia > Tupaiidae > Tupaia > Tupaia belangeri. Next base: position 1,713,269 of record NW_006160124.1, read on the forward strand.
ACACTTACATTTTAGTCCAACCTGCAGTTTATTTTTTTCTGAAGCATCTATAAAACAAGAATCATTGTTGTGAAAGATGTTAAATTTCAAGGAAATAAAGATCTTCATGTAATGAACGAAGGAAAAGATAATACGGAGTTTATCGTGCCATCAGAAATTAATATGCGTAAGATATTTGCCAGTGATTGTAGATTATTTTCAGTTTACCTCATGCTCATGGCAGGAAGTTATCACAGGTTTACTCTGGAGATGATGTAGGATTTCAGAGAATGACGGAATCTGAAAACAACTTCTCCACTGATATTGGTATAATCTTGAATATTATTAGTGATTGGTTTCTGAACATGTTCAGTCATTAAGAAATGAATCTTATACAGTTACCTATTCCATTTCTGGAAAGTCATGTAAATTATAAAGTTTTTCTCTGTATTAAGTTGAAATTTACTTCATTCATTTTGAATGTGTCCTGTGCTTTGGGATCAAGGCAGAGCAAATATGTCTTCTACCAAATAATATTTTATATATTTGAAGCTCCGTTCTAATCCATTATATTATTGCCTTTAACATTTTCAGAAAGGCTCCTGAGAATGTCCTAGAAAAAAATTCAGAAAAGGAATGAGAGAAATAAAAGGAGAGGAAAACAAAAGGAAGGAGGGAAGAGAGAGAGAGCACTGGAGAGGAGTGTGTGTGTGGAAGAGAGCGATGTCTTTTTCTAAGTGTCTAAACATGCTTCATCCAGAGTAGCTCTGCATTTAGCTCTCTTCTTTTTTTACTTTTTAGGTGTTCTTGTTTGTTTGTCTGTTTTGCTACTGGACTATGCACTCACTGGAAAGGGACAGAGCCAGAGACAGAGAGAAAGGGAAAGTGAGAAATCACCCCCTAGGAGGGGTGGCCATGCTATCAATCCCTTCTACTCTATTCTCTCTCAGGATTCTGGGCATGCAGGCATGTGCCCAGCATGATTTTCAAGCTGCCAGGCCCAGGACCCAAATTACTGTCATCCATTTGGAATCCAGTCAAGTTAACCTCTATGCTACCTGTTAGCCCCCAGCTCTGTTCTAAGTTAGGGTTCCAGATGATATTTCAATTTAATTAAAAAAATTGAAAGCCAATATTCTCTATGAAGACCCTACACATTTACAACTATATGAAGATTTAATTTTGTTATTTATTGGTAGAGAGTTTCCTCACAATATAAGAATAAAATCATTCAAAATGTTGAAATCAATGCAAATATCAGAACTCAAGTACCTCTGGTTGGAATAGGTTCTAAATATTAGCTGTTTGGTAGGAACTTTAGATATCTCTCTTTCTCTCTCTCTTTATTTATTATTATTATTTTAGTATATTTTATTTTATTTTATTTTATATATTCAATCACATACATCACTCAACTTGTAAAATGAATGTTCCAACACAAATATATTTCTCACCAGTCCAGTTGGGGATACAATTCATGTTATCATCAACAGATAATAATCCATTTTTCTCAGTTTCTTTTCAAATATTGTTTGAATCATTCAGAAGTACCCCATTGGTTCATAAAGAAATATCTCTCTAAAATTATATAAGGTATTTATTATTTATTTTAAGAATATCACCATTTATTTTTCTACAGGTAAATTTGCTGTATCTTCAACATTTTCTGCTCAAAATTAAAAGAACAAAGCAATCTCAAAGTTCAGAACTGGATCACCTGGACCTTTCTTTTCTTATCTCCACCCAGTTCAAAATGTTCGCATCTTTTAATGGCCAGCATCCTCTTGGATCTGCAGTTCAGTTCAACACACTCAAACCTTAGGACAATCTTCTTTGTGGTTTTAGCCTTCTTCTGGAAAATTGGCTTTGTCTGCCCACCATAGCCACTCTGCTTCCGGTTGTAGTGCCACTTCCCTTGATCATACAGGGAATCCTTGCCCTTCTTATACTGGGTCATTTTGTAAGGCTGATGCTTGCCACATTTCTTACAGAAAGGCCTTCGATTTTAAGGTACATTGACCATCTTGGCAGTCGAGCTGTCTTCATGTTGAGAACTAGAAGTCGACGTGCACAACCCTCGCCTCATGCTGCTCGCGCCTCTACATAAGGTATTTATAACAGTCTCCTATAGCAATTCTGGGCCACCTTCTAGACAACTATATTATTTACTCCTTGTAAAACATGGAAGTCCTTCTGCCATTGACCATCAAGGACAATGCCATCATTTCTCATCCCACAACCATCAAGGTAACTGTTCTTTTATTGCTGTGGCCGGATCTCCTGATATTTAAGACAAAGCTGTCTGTGCTCAAGCCCAGCAGCATGTCAAAGCCTCAGGTAAGGGCCACGATGCTCCTGAGAATACACTTATTAGTAGCACCTCACTCTACCTGTAGTCATCAATGGTGTTGCCACCCAAGCTACCACTGCCTTGGTACAGACAATGCCTACTCATGTGGCAATTTAAAAACTAATGTTTCTTCTACCAATGCTGCTGCTTCCATCATAAGCATTGTGACATAATGATGCTACAATATCTTCCACTTTTTGAAAGAATTTTTTTTTAAATATGAGGCAGGTACACTTGCCAGAGACACAGAGAGAGGCAGAGAGAGAAAAGGTAAGAAATCACACATACCCCCACCCTCAGAGGGGATGATAACACCACAATCTCTTTGGCTCTATTCTCATCCCAGGATCTTGAGTACACACGCCCACACATCCAGTGTGAATTTCAAGCTGCCAGATCCAGGACTAGAAACACTCTCAACCATGTGGAAGTCCAGCACCTTAACCACTATGCTACCTGCTGGCTGAAGATGCTGTCAATACCATTAAAAACATTTTTATAGTTAAAAAAGTAAGTTACTATAAAGTTCTATTTTTTTTTTTTGCCTATGTATTTATTTATTTATTAGGTTTTTGCTGTAGGGCTCATGCTCTTGCCAGGGAGGGACAGTGAGAGAGAAAGTGAGAAATCATCCCCCAGGGGTGATGGCTATGCTGCAATCTCTTCTCCCCCATTCTCTCCCTGGGATTTTGGATACGAACACACATGCGCCCAATAGGACTTTCAAGCTGCCAGATCTGGGCTGTGAACCTTGGTTGGCCATGTAGGAGTCCAGTGCTTTAACCACTATGCAATCTGCTGGCTCCCTCCCAATATATATATATATATATTTGATTAGTGAAGACATTTTAAAATTTAGAAGAGCCTACTTTAAGAATATCTGCTCCTTTTAGTAAAAAAATAGTGACATTACAGCTTTCTCAAAGACAAGGTCATATCTTTGATACGTACTTTGCAGTTTGCACACATCCCTATGGGGCGTGGAGGAGAGGGACATAAAAGAGGCACTACAAGGAAACCATTTTCACAAGTGTGGTGGAGAAACAGCCAGTGTGCAGGAGCAGCAGTGGCCAAAGTCCTAATAACAGTGCTGTACCGGTGGCTGTCATTCTTGTGCCCGGCAGCAGCTGAAGTAGATTGCTCTTTAGGGAAGACAAGTGCTATGTGTATAATTGGGTCATTTTTCCTAACCATGTGTATGCCTGGCCTGCTGCTTTAGCTCTGAAGAAGATACGATGAACATTCTTTCCGCTTTAATGAATCAATGTTTTACTCAGAAAAGCCAGCGTGGGTTTTGTGGCTTATAATTATGTCTTGAGAGACAGACATCATACTAGTCATTTGAGTAGAACACTGAATAAAAACACAGAGAAAAGCTACATAAAATGCAAGTGTTTATATTTTAAAGGTAGAATTCAAGTTGGGTGATAGGAGAGTGCTGAGCAAGTTAAAATAGTCTATGTTTACAACACAATTGCATTAATACTATTAACAGTGGCTACCACAACCTTTAGGATAAACGTCTTTTCTCCTAATTTACAAAATGAGCGCAAATGTGTGTTTAGAAGAAACCTGTTTAGAGTAAGTTTGTTTATTTCTTTGTTTACTAGCTTCTTCATAAGAAAAAATACGAGATTGATACAGGATTATCAGAAACAACTAATGGTGTAGTTTTAGAAAAACAATTAAAAAAAAATTACTAGCATGCACTTGCCAGAGAATTACTGAGAGAGAAGGAGAGGAAATGTGAGGAAGTATTCCCCATGGGGATGGTCAAATCATAATCCCTTCTCCCTTTCTCCTTTTCAAATATTGGGTACCCCTACACATGCATCTGGCATGTTTCTCAAACTTCCAGATTCAGGACTCAACAGCAAATTTGGCCATGTGGAAACAGACTGCCTTAACTCCTGCACCTCTGGCTGACTCAGAAATGTTTCTAAATATATTTCATCTCCAATTAAGTGTCAGGAGATATTATTTCTTAATGTCAAGAATAAATTGCAAAAAAAAATAATGTAGTTAATAAAAAATAATAACAGGGCCAGCAGGTGGCTGAATGGTTAAGGCTCTGGACTCCTATGTGATCAACAGCAGTTCGAGTCCCAGACCTGATGGCTTAAAACTCGTCAGGCATGTGTGCATGTGTGCCAGAATCCTAAGAGGAGAATGGAGGAAAAGGGTTTGCAGCATGGCCATCACTCCTGGGGGATATTTTCTCACTTTCTTTCTGTTGCTCTCTGTTTCTGGTGAGTGCCCTATAGCAAAAAAAAAAAAAAAAAAAAACTCTTTGAAACAACAATGACAACAAAACTAAGGTCAAGTGAAATTACTGGGACCAACAGAGGGCATAACAGCTCGGTCTCTGGACTCCCACATGACTGACCACTGCTTGAGTCCCAGGCCCAGTGGCTTGAAACTCACACTGGGCATGGGTGCCTTTGAGCCCAGTATCCGAGGAGAAGAATGGAGGAAATTTCCCCTGGAGAGTGAGTTCTCACTTTTTCTCTCACTGTCTCTGTTTCTCTCTCTCTCTCTCTGATGAGTGCATGCACCCTAAGGAAAATATCTCTTAAATAAATCAAATTACTTTTATTTATTAAGCAGTGAATATAATATTTATCTCTTCATCGCCATGGTTTTCTTGACAATGTCATGAGTGTTACATCAATTTCTACATATTTTATATGATTTTATTAAAAACAAAACCAATAATGGGGCTGGAAAGTGGCTAGGTGGTTAAGGTGCTGGACTCCCACATGGCCAACGTGGTTTGAGTCCTGAACCTGGAGGCTTATTTTCTCTTTCCTTCTCTCTCTATTTCTCTCTGGTCAAATTAAAATATAATAATAATAATAATAGCAATATATAAAATTAAAGAAGTAATTCTTTTTAAAAATCAAAAAGAGTAAAAATTATATTTTACATTTGCTGAAAACATTTATCTAACAAGAATGAACTTGCACCATTTTTATCAGTTGTCAGAAACAGAAGGAATAATCCTGACATAGCAGTAGTTTCCAACCACTGAGTTACTCATCCTAATGAATGTCAGATTGATACTTAACAGGCCTGTCTTTTGTGTCAAAGCAGAGTAATAGTGAAAGTATTCAATTAAATTTTTTTCATCTTAGCAAACATCTTCTTTTTTTTAAAAGAATCATCTATTTAATTTTTATTATTATTATTTCATTTACTATAAGGCATGTGTGCTTACCAGAGAGAGAGAAAGAAAAAGTGAGAAAGCAAGTCACCAGGTCTGGGACTAACTGTGGTTGCCCATGTGGGAGTCCAGTGCCCTAACTGTCACACCACCTGCTGGCCCCAGTAAAGTTAATCTAATTCAGTCTAAATTTATTTGAGAAATTGGGCAGAGTAAACTATAATTCATCTTTTCGATGTTGATGATGAACACGGAGATATAATTAGAGTATAAATTATATCCTATAAAGAAGCATTTTGTAATGCCAGTAACCTAAAAATGACTTCCATAAAGTAAATAAGAACTTAAACTATGACCTAATATTTATACACGTGCACCACACACATAGACACTTTCGTATATATTATACATATATATATATATATGAGTATGTTTATACAGAGACAGAGAGACAAAGAGAGAGAGAATGTACAGATACACATACCCTTAACTAAAATCTAAAATCAAAAATGCTCTACATCAAGTTTTTATGCTTTTGTTTTTAAAATTCACTTTCAGTAAAGCCAGAGATGAACAATGACTGGGCTATCTGCAGTCATTAAAAAAAAGAAAAAAAAATCCCACCAATTGTGATGTTTACACATTTTGCGGCAGAAATAACCAACGAGTTTGATTTCAGGTTATTGCCACTGGTCTTTTTGGCAATGTTACCTACTATAGAGTACACATACTGCACTTTCTCTTTAAAACTAAAACAATGGTGAATTCTAAAGCACAATGGTTCTTATAAGAATTTAGATGAGAAACTGTCAATCTGTAGTGTTAAATCTTACAACCTGTAGACTGGGGAATTATTTTCTTTAAATCAGGTATATGATTATACATTGCAGGTATATGAACATCCATCTCAAATACTCTGAAGTAAGGGGAATTTGCATTCCAGAAGTTGAATTGAATTGAATTGAATTGAAAAGGCCAGAAGTTGAGTGAGCTTCAGCACAATTTGACTACAGTGTCATCAGAGTGTCAAATACCCCCAGAGATTTTCTGGGCTCTGCCTCTTCCCAGTGCCATCTCAGACAGGCTCTAGAACATGGAATATCCACTGCAGTAGCGGGGCTCAATAGCTCCACATAGTGGCAATGCTTTTTGCCTTCACATATCAAGTCAATGTCCTGAATTCTACTTGGATTGAGCAGTTCAGGTCATAAACTCAGATAGGCAAGCATATGCACTAATTGATTAAGCCTCTCTCATGTGCTCCAGGTCTGGAAAGAAAATGGGACCAGCTTCCTAGAACCACCAGAATCTGTGCATTAGAACCATGGACTAATAGAAAGAGACAAGAGAAAATTGAATTTGGAGGATTTAATAAAGAAGATCACAATATAATTAACCTTCCTTCTTTCTTTCTCATTGATGGAGGGTGCACATGCTCACCAGAGAGTCAAAGAAACAGAGGGAGAGGGAGAAAGTACTCACCAAGGGGGCATGATCACAGCACAATCCATTCTCCTCCATGTTTCCACCTTGCCTGGATTTTGTGCACACACATGTCTAGAAAGTATTTTCAAGCCACCAGGTCCAAGGTTTGGGACCCACAAAATTGACTGTGTGGGGTCCAGGCCCTTGACCACCAGGTTACAGGACCAGCCCCAACCCACATTTTACAATAGCAGAGATTGAAGTGCAGTCTATGGATGGAAAAGAGTGACAGATTTTTAAACTGAGATTCATACTCTGCCATAATTAGCCTTCCATTTTTCTATGCTACACTTAGTCTTTGTATTCTGACTTATCATCCTTTCACTCTCTTTCAGGAGAGTTTCCAGATAAAACTGCCTTAAGCTTACATTTCTTAAATATGTACAATGAAGAATCATTTTTGTTTTAAATGCTTTCAATATCTTAAAATATATTACTTTCAGTTTGTTTTACAAACTAGAAGAATTTGCTAAAACTAATAGTTGAATACATAGCAATGTTAATAGAACATTTCAGATGCAGTAATATTACTTAATTATTGACAATTCTGTAGCAATACAGAGCAAGAAAAGCACATGAGAGCAATTTCCAGTCTTTCATGCAAAAGGATATTAAATTTGGTGTAGAAACAGTTCAATAAATTCTGTTGTAAAATGATCAAACTAACAAATCAAGTAGATTGAAACTGTATAAGAATACATTAGATGACCTATTCTGCTATCCATCTAAGGACTATAAGTAATGTAAAAATTCACTGTTTCACGCATGAATGGGACTGGCCCTGCAGCACAGTGGTTAAGCACTGTGATTGAGAACTGGATGTTCTAAGACAGATCATGGTTTGAATCCTAAATTTGGCAGCTTGAAAAACATGGAGGGTTCATATGTGTGTGTGTCCGCAGAATACTGAACAAAAGGAAAAATCAAAGAAGGGTATTTGTGGCATGACCTTGTCCCATTAGAGTACTTTATCTTTCTCTTTCTAGTGCTCTGAGGTGCACACATGTCTCCTGACAAAAATATTTTAAAAAGAAAATATTTTAAAAAGATAAAAAAGAACTACATAGGGACCAGCTAATGGCTATGTGGCTGGACTCCCATGTAGTAGACTGCTGATTGAGTCCTGGAACCAGTGGCTTAAATTCATGCTGGGCGCATGTGCGTGCATGCCCAAGATCCCGAGAGGAGAATGGAGGAAAAGAGATTGCGGCGTAGCCACTCCCCCTGGGGGGTGATTTCTCGCTTTCTGTCTCTGTCTCTCTCTGTCTTTCTGGCGAGTGTATACACCCTATAGCAAAAACCTCTAAAAAAAAAGAAAAGAAAAGAAATATATAAATGTGTACATCATTGAGAGAAACAAGAAAAATTAAAGTTTTATATAGCAACGTGAAAAATAGAACTAAGTTCTAATATTCTCTAGTGATAATTTAGGTCTCAGTAGTGTAAATAAATAATAGAATAAAGAACAGTATTTTATACAAGACTTTTACTACCACTACTAGAGTAAACATATATCTTCCTTTCTCTCTCTTTCTTTCTTTCTTTTTTTTTTTTCTTTTTTTCTTTTTTGAGAGATTTTTGCTATAGGGCTCATAAGCTTGCTGGAAAGACAGGGAGACAAAAAACGAAAAATCACCACCCAAGGAGATATGGCCGTGCTGCAATCCCTTCTCCTCCATTCTCCTCCTGAGATCTTGGGCATGTACACACATGCACCCAACATGAGTTTGAATCCACTGAGTCCAGGGACTCAATGAGTGGTCAGCCATGTGGAAGTACAACTACATAACTGCTAATACCATCTGCTGGTCACAACACATATTTTTCTATACAATACATATCTACAGAAAGTTTTTGATCTTATATTCCAGGCTCCTCTTTTTAAATTTTTTGTTGTCTATAGCTTTTTAATTTTGTTTCCAAATTACAAGAGATTCATTAAAGCCAAAGTCATGCTGAAGTTCAGTGATTAGTTTACAAGTCACGGGAGCAGCATCTAGAGCACAGCCTGCCACACGTTTGGGAGTGTAAGTACATTTCCACTCATTGGTTCAATAAACTTGATCTTGAGCTTTGGAAAGAAATTTTGCAACATAGCATACCAAAGGGTTTATGTCAAGTTTACCGAAAATGTTTATCTGCTAAAGCAATCAAAAGTAAGGACTCTAATAAAGGCCTAAGTTTATGACCTTGCTACACATTTTCTACCAACTTAAGGAAGTGCTAACATCACACCCAGCCTTAGTTTCTTTTTATTTTTAAATGCAAATTCTTTTTAAAGAATTATTTATTCATTTTTTATTATTATTATATTTGTTATAGGCCACATATGGCAGAGAGAGAGAGAGAGAGAAGAGAGAGAGAGAGAGAGAGAGAAGAGATAGGGAGACAGTGATAAAGGAAAACACTAGGTCTGGGACTTGATCAGTCATGTGGGAGTCCAGCGCTTTAACCACCACACCACCTGCTGGTCCAAGCCTTAGTTTCTTTATCTGAAAAATGAGAGAACCTGTATGTAATATATACTTAAGCAAGATGAATTTAGTTTAATTAGCAATTATCAAAGCTTTGTCAATTATATCTTAACCACCCCTTATTCTGTTCTTTCATTATTTCCTTTTTGATAACATCTTTTAATGGAGGTATAACTCACAGAAGGTACACTTTCATTGAGTGCAGAGACAACCCTCAGTATTAGTGCAGGACTGGGTCCAGTAGCTCCACAGACACTAAAAGTAATGGATACTGGTCTCTTATATGCCATGCCATAGGATTTCTGTATAACCTACACACATCTTTCTGTATACTTTGAATCATCTCTGGAGTACTTGTAATACCTAATACAATGTAAATACTACAAAAATAGTTGTACTGTATTATTTAGAGAATAGTAACAAAGAAAAAGATTCTACATTTTTCATAGATGCAACCATTTTTAAAAATATTTTTCAAGGGAACCAGCAGTTAGCGTAATGGCTATGTCGCTGGACTCCCATGTAGTCTACCGTGGTTCGCGCCCCGGACCCGGAGGCTTAAAACTCATGCCAGGCGCGTGCGCGTGCATGCCCAAGATCCCGAGAGGAGAATGGAGGAGACGGAATTGCAGCGTGACCATCCCCCCGGGGTGTGATTTCTCGCTTTCTGTCTCTATGTCTCTCTCTGTCTGTCTGGCAAGCGTACGCACCCTATAACGAAAAAAAAAAAAAAACTCTCCAAAAAAATATATTTTTCAAATATTTCCAATCTGCCTCTGGTTCAGTCTGGGTATGTGGATCCCACGGATACAGAGGGTCAACTGTACTTATAACTTTCACATATGCTGAATCATATATTAGGATGTTTGTGTTATTTCATCACATAAAAGCTCTTCTGGGGTAGATCTTATTGTAATATCCATCTTACTGATAAGGAAACTGATCATGAAGAGGTTAACTGGTACAAATAAAGTCAGACAGTTAAGAATTTTGGAGCTGATATTCAAACCTTAGCACAGTGCCATTCATATTCCAGTGTCTTCAGCCCTATGACTGCCTCACTGTCTTCTAGATATTGTCAGCAAATATTTTTAGAGGAAACAAAGAGTAAATAAATGTATTGTTCACTAGTTTCACGTATTGTAGTCTTAAATACAGGGTATGGTAATTATTATGCACCAGTATAGTATGTATAGTTATTTCTCTGCCTTCAAATGACTCCTGAAGTAGCCTTAAATTCCTTAGGAACTGATCAGACTATAAACAACACTAATTCAAATGTTTTTAGAAATTATTTAAAAGAAAGTAAAACTGAAATAATTAAATAGAAAAGAGTTAAGCATTAAACATATTGAAAAGAATATGTCTACAGAACTATGGATGATAATCAATGGTGTTGTGTATTATATATGATTTATCATATTTAATAAAGTATTATATATTCCTTTATCAAAATGCCTCAGATATATAGAGAATTATTTGTGCATATGTAATTAAATTGGGCTAAGCACGTCAAGATCTCAATAAATATAAGAGGTTTGCCATGACATTAGATTCTAGAAATTACTAGATAGTGTTTCCTTGAATTGCAGTGCCTTGAGACATGTGAAGTCGTAGTATAATCAGACAACTAGCGAACTCTATGCGTTCTCTCTCTCTTTATTTTTCTCTTTCCTCATAATTCTAGTGCTTCAGCTAGCAATTTTCACTGTATTGCTCTAGTATCTTGAAGTAAAATGATAGATCACCTGTCAGCAACTAGTAGAGCTGCACGGATGAAGAGACTTACTGCAAGAAATGGATTTGCTGATAGTCATTTTCAGAGAATTTTTGAAATCTCAAATAGTTCAAATAGTTGACCATGACAGTTTTCATTATGAGACTCAGTATATTTCCAGCCACCCTCAAAAGGCCCAGTGTATGAGGCCTGCATTCTTGAAGCTTATATTTATCTACTAAACAACAGTAATACAATCCAACTAACATTTGCTGATGCTGACTATGTAAAATTTCGTATCTAGGAAGTAGGCAAGGATGACTAATATAAACTTATGTTGCAAAGAGGGATGAAGCAAGCGCAAATTGACCTTACAGAAACTTAGTCCCACAAGCACAGGAGCAATCAGGGAAGTGCAGGAAAAATAATTTTTAATTAAAAATACTGAGTCAATTTACTTTGACCAAAGCCACAAATTTATAGCTTTCAGTCAATATTTACACCTTGGTAATACTGTTTAAAAAAGGTATTTATGACTTTGATAATTTAATTTTTCAGGCATTCAGGGCTTCCTTTTTCCATGTGCCAAATAGTTTTTACGTGGGGAAATGATCTGTCCTTCATTGAGTTGGAAAGGACACATGCATTAAAAAAGAAACTTTCATTTTAGTAAAAGCTGTCAAAACAATCACTACATTTGATGGGACATTTCTAGTACATTTCTGTGTCATTAGAGTGAATTAAAACTAAGAAGCGCTCCTTCTGACCTCATGTGTCAGGGTATGATCTGAGAACTTTTTAAAGACCTAGAGAGCCGTAAATTAGCATAACTACCACTTTGCTGATAACCCATACTCAGGGGTCAGCAGCAGTAGATGTGTGGTTGGGGTGGGTGAAGTTTATCAGCATTAGGCCTTCCTGAATCCAAGGAGAGTCTGTAAAGATCTTCATGATTCATGTCAGATTTTATCATGAGTCTTATCTGCCTTCCTTTTTTATTAATACCATCTGTGCATTCACCTTGAAAAAGGTTACCATAAACCTTAGACAACAAAAATAACACTTCCACAGGGACCAGCAAGTGGCGCGGTGGTTAAGGTGCTAGACACTCCACATGGCCAACCATGGTTTGAGTCCTGGACCTGGTGGCTTGCTTTCTCACTTTCCCTCTCTCTCACTCTCTGTGTCTCTCTCTGGCCAAATTAAAATAAATGAATGAATAAATAAAATTAAATAATTATTTTTTAAATTGTATTTATTTATTTATTTATTTATTTACATTTTTTAATACATTCAATCACATTATTTAGCATACAAGGTGATCATTTCAATATGTGAACATTTCTCCCCAGTCCAGTTGATCAAAATGTAACAATACTACCTCCCTGTCTCAACAATGCTCTGTCTATATCCCTCCTCAAAATGTTTTTCTCCAGGCCCCACTTCTCCACATAATGCATCTGGCATTCACACCCATCTCTTGTGTTTGTACGTCCTTGAGCCCATCAGTTTCAGTTATAGAGTGCGGACACTCGGTATATATTAAGTGGGGACATACAGTGTCTCTCCTTAATAGCCTGGCTTGCTTTACTCAGCAGTAAATCTTCCATATTCTTCTACTTTCTGACAAAAAAAATGGCTGAATAGTATTCCATAGAATATATGTGCCACAGTATTTCAATCCATACATCCATACGGGGGCCCCAATCCAGGAACATGGGATGTCCTTCCACTTTTTTGTGTCATTTTCAATTTCTTTTTTTAGCTTCTCATAGTTTTCCTTGTGGAGGTCTTTAACTTCTTTGGTTAGATTTATCCCTAAGTATCCTATACTTTTAGTGTCTATGGTAAATGGAATAACTTTTTTCTGTTCTATCTCCATCTGCCTGTTGTTTGTATATAGAAATGCTATAGACTTCTGTATGTTAATTTTGTATCCTGCAACTTTACTGTATTCGTGCATTACTTCCAGAAATTTTTTCATGGAAATCATTGGATCTTCTATGTACATAATCATCATCCGTGAATAGAGAGAGTTTCACCTCTTCTTTTCCTATTTGGGTGCCTTTAATTTTTTCCTCTTTTCTGATTGCGTTGGTGAGGTCTTCCAGTACTATATTGAAAAGGAGTGGAGAAAGTGGGCATCCTTGTCTTGTACCCATTTTTAGTGGGAAAGCTTTTAACTTTTCTCCATTCAGGATGATGTTCACAATGGGTTTTTCATAGATAGCTTTTATTGTGTTGAGAAATGACCCTTGTATGCCTATTTTGCTGAGAGTCTTGATCATAAAGGGATGTTGTACTTATCAAATGCTTTTTCTGTGTCAACCGACATGACCATAGGTTTTTTATCCTTATTCCTGTTAATATTATGTATTACATTAAGCAAACTATACAGAAAATAAATGAAAGTAAAAGCTGGTTCTTTGAAAAGACAAACAAAATTGATACACCACTACCGAGACTTATTAAGAAGAAGAGAGAAAGGAACCAGGTGAATCAAATCTATAATGAAGCAGGAAATATAACAACAGACAGAGCAGAAATGCAGAACATAATTAGAGGATATTACGAACAACTATATGCCAAGAAACAAGACAATCTGGATGAGATGGACAAATTCCTGGACACGTATAATCTACCAAAATTAAGCCAGGAGGATATAGAAAGTCTAAATAGGCCAATAACAAGCCAGGAGATTGAATCAGTAATAAGTAACCTTACAACCTGGCCCTGATGGTTTCAGCTCTGAGTTCTATAAAACTTTCAAAGAAGAGTTAACCCCCATTCTGCTCAAATTATTTCTAAAGATCTAAAAGGGTGAATCTCTCCCTAATTCATTCTATGAAGCCTCTATCACCCTTATCCTCAAAACAGATAAGGACAGGACAAGGAAGGAAAACTATAGACCAATATCTCTGATGAA
>NW_006160124.1:1728249-1737373 GCF_000334495.1 Tupaia belangeri chinensis
AAAAGGGTGAATCTCTCCCTAATTCATTCTATGAAGCCTCTATCACCCTTATCCTCAAAACAGATAAGGACAGGACAAGGAAGGAAAACTATAGACCAATATCTCTGATGAACATAAACGCAAAGATTCTCAACAAGATACTAGCAAATCATATCCAACAACTTATATAAAAGGTCATACACCATGATCATGTAGGCTTTATTCCAGGAATGCAAGGTTGGTTCAACATATGCATAATTAAATAATTCTTAAAAAAAAATAACACTTCCAGGGAACCAGCAGTTAGCGTAATGGCTATGTCGCTGGACTCCCACGTAGTCGACCGTGGTTCGTGTCCCGGACCCGGTGGCTTAAAACTCACGCCGGGCGCGTGTGTGTGCGTGCCCAAGATCCCAAGAGGAGAATGGAGGAGAAGGGATTGCGGCGTGACCATCCCCTGTGGGGGGTGATTTCTCGCTTTCTGTCACTATGTCTCTCTCTGTCTGTCTGGCGAGCGCACGCGCCCTACAGTGAAAATCTCTCAAAAAAAAAAAAAAAACACTTCCAGTAATAAGGTGCTTTATATTTTTAAAGAATTAAAAAATATATATACATACATATATATATATGTGTATATATATTCTTATAACTACTCTGTGGGATACATAAGAGTATTATTAGCCTTGAGTAAAATTAAAAGAGAAAAGAATGTGTTTAATGGCATTTCATATGAGGGTTAATATTTTAAAATTTTTAGATCAAAGTTTTACTGTTATTTATATTTGTCAGTGTTTGAGGCATGCAGAAGGTATAAGGTCAGGATGAGGATTGAAAGGTAAATGGTCTACCTTCATTGGTGGTTTTCTTTTCTTTTTCATTCTTATCGTTTAGATTTTGCTGTAGATGACATGTGTGCACTGGAGAGAAACAGAGAAGAGAGAGGGAAAATAAGAAATCATTCCCCGGGAGGATGACCATGCTACAATCCCTTTTCCTCCTCTCTCCTCTTGAGAATTTTGGGTATGCACACATATGGGCACAGAATGTTCTTTCAGCCTCTAGGACTTGGACTCAATCCACACAGAGCCATGTGCAATTCAGTGTCTTAACCACCATGCCATTTGCTGGCCCCTTATTTTCTTTTTAAATGGGGAAATAAGTGTTGCTGGTATGAACATAGTTTTATTTCTTCTTTTTTCATTTTGCCAGATGGTATATGTGCTTACCTGGGAGAGACAGGAAGACAGAGAGGGAGAAAGGACCCTGCAATAGGGTGTGGTCATAATGCAGTCCCTTACCTTCCATTTCTCCATGCCGTCAGGATTTAAAGCAAGCATGCACATGTCTCTTCCACACCCCCCATTGTTTTTCAAGCTACTGGCTCTGGGACAGGTACCATGTACTTGGCCTTGTGGGTTCCCATTCCCTTAACTACTATGTCATGTGGCCAACCCGAAGGTAATTTTTTTTTTAAGAGAGATTTTTGCAATAAGGCACTTGCACTCACCAGAGAGCCAGAGAGAGAGAAAGTGAGAAATCAACTCTTTGGAGATGGACACCCCACAATCCCTTCTCCTTCCCTGCCCTCTCAGGATTTTGGACATACCAGTGCCAGGCATGAGTTTTAAGCTGCCAGGTCCAGGACTTGAACTACAATCAACTACATGGGCGTTCAGTGACATAATCTTTACACCATCTGCTGGTCTCATCTGAAGGTAACTTTATTTCCCACTAAAAAGTATAAAGCCAAATATTTTTGAAGAATAGCACAGATAAAATTTTATCCGAAAGGGAACATTCAATCAATATTTTGTAATTTGGATAAAGATAGATAAATGATAAATATTGAATACAAATTATAAGGTGAGGAGAATATGAAAAATATTAAATGCATTCTTTTTTCATTATACATTTTTTAGAGGTTTTTGCTATAGGGCACATGCACTTGCCAGAAAGACAGAGACAGAGAGATAGAAAGTGAGAAATCACCCCCCCCCCATGGGGGATGGCCATGCCACAATCCCTTCTCCTCCGTTCTCCTCTCAGGATCTTGGGAATGCACGCATGCGCACCTGGCATGGGTTTAAGCCACCAGGTCCAGGACTCAAACCACAGTCGACTACATGAGAGTCCAGCAACATAACCATTACACCAATTGCTGGTCTTATTATTCTTTTAAAAGTTTAACCCTTCTTTCATGAGTTTTGCCTTGGTAATGTCAAACAATTAACTCTGCGTGCACAGACCACATTCATCATAATGCTTGTAATTGGATGTTTTGTTTTGTTCAGGCTTGCATTTTCTTTTCTTTTCTTTTTTTTAAAACCAGTTGATAAATTGTCTCTACTTTATGTGTCTTAGCTAATTGTGGTTATTTTTGTCTATATTCTCAACATCTGTTTGAAATAGAAATCCTATAAATCTCTCCCTTGAATTAATTTTATTTAAAATTTGCCTTTTCTTTTGTCTTTCATTGTCATTTAAACTCTAAAAACCAGATTGCATATAATTCAAAATCCTATGCAAACTTAAGACTTTCATGCACATCACCACTGAGCTCTCTCTACTGAGTGTGGAGGGAAATGCAAGCATTTGATGACAAAAATGATGAAGAAAAAAGTTATCATTATTAAATAGCTAAAATGCGATTAACAATTTTAAAACATGTGAAGTAAATGTCTGTCATCCACACAGTCCTTCACAGATCCACTAAGTCACTCAGAGGCCACAGGTCTTCTTTCCTGAATAGATATCATGTTACTGAATGAAATGAGATGACATGCTTGAAGGATAGCATCTTCATTTTCAGCAGGCAGCTACTGTATATAATAATGCTAATGAAATAATCTGTGCCTTAAATTTTTCTATTCTATTTTCATAGCAACCACAATCTGGGTGAGTTATTTACTAGTAGAAGACACGCACCTTATGTGAGTTTGAAGCCACCAGGTCCAAGACTTGACTTGAACTGCTGTCTGCCATGTGGGAGTCCAACAATTTAACTGCTATGCCATCTCCTGGCCCCCATTAAAATAGTTATTATAATTTTGATTTTCTATAGGGCACATGTACTCATCATAGAAAGACACAGACAGGGAGAGAGAAAGCAAGAAAGCAAGCTGCCAGGTCCAGGACTCAAACTGCAGTTGGCTATGTGGGTATCCAGCGCCCTAACCACCATGCCACCTGCTGGCTCCTATATCAGACACTGTCTTAAAAAAAATTCTCTACACTCTGAGAGAAACTAGGAAAAAAAAGGAAAAATAAAGAGGGCAAGAAATATCCTGGCTCTGGCACAGCTGTAGTGCACTGGGCAAACAATGTTGGATTGATAAGGAAGACCACAAGTTTTGTTTCCCATCCATGATGCTATGATCCTGGAAAACTGGAAGGCGTGGGCTGGGGGGGGGGATTGTGACATGAGAGTGAGACTCTGTCAAGGGTACTTGTCCCTCTCATGAGAGAAATAGAAAACCTGTTTTTTTTTTTTTTTTAAATAGGCAAGATAAATATAGCAGAGAATTGTTTTCACCTTAACTGATTAATATATGTAACAGAAAGACATTTCACTGGCCAAAATTCAATGTTTTCTGTAGCAACTAACTAGATTTAAAATAATCATTTAAATCTTTCCTGATTTGATATTTTTTCTCCTGAAATGCTAAAAAAGAAAGAATGGTTCAGGGCTTCCTCTGCTTATCTGCATATTATTCATACTCAGCTTCTGCTTAGATCAAGAACATTGTCTGTTATGACCTAGATATCTACTTTTTTTTGGTAAGAAACAGAGTAAGCACTGAGCTCCATTTTAATGTAGCTATAAATGGGAAATGTATATGATTTTTTTTTCCCTCTAGGGCACATGCACTCACAAGATAGAACTAGAGAGAGGGGGGTGGAAGTGAGAGATCATTTTTTGCAGGGATGAGGTCCACACCACAATCCCTTCTCCTTCATTCTCTTCTTGGGACTTTGGGCACCATTGCACACCTGGTATGATTTTTGAGCCACTGGATCTGGGAATTGAATTGGGCAGTTGGTCACATGAGATTCAACCATCTTAATCTCTATGCCATCTGCTGTCCCCTGCCTCCAATTAAAAAGAAAGTATGAATTCTTATTCTTAGGTCTTTATAGACGCTCCATTTTATTCCTAACTCTAAAAGCTTTCAACTGGCAATACACCTCACTACTAGAGAAAAGCCAACCTAAAATTTTAGTCTATTGCCTCTGTTTTTCTTTTCCTTTTCCTAAATTATGCATTTTTAAAAACATTGCAATGAATTTAAAAACAATTTAGAAACATTATAAAGTAGCAGCTTTAATCTACTTACACTGTTAAGCTATTTCTCCCACAGATTTTCTATTCCACCCAAGTGTTTAAAAAGAATATATGCTGTTTAGAAAAAACATGTAACATTATAAAAGACACAAGAATGCATGTGAAGAACGCAAATTGGTTATCACAAGAGAGTAAAAAAAAAAAAATAGCCTTGCCAATCTATCTATCTATATCTGTCTATCTATCTATCTATCTATCCATCTATCTATCTATCTATCTATGTAAAACTAGAGAGAGACAGAGTGAGAGTGAGAGCAGAAGAGAGAGAGAGAGAGAAAGAGAGAGAGAAAGGAAAAGCAAGTCACCAGGTCCAGGACTCAAAGGACAGTCGGCCATGTGGTAGTCCAGCAGCTTCAACCACCACGCCACCTGCTGGCCCCATCATATTCTTTTTTTAAAAAGAATTATTTTATTTAACTTTATTTATTTATTTAATTAATTAAATTTGACTAGAGAGGGACAGAGCAAGAGAGAGGGAGGGAGAGGGAAAGTGAGAAAGCAAGCCACCAGGTCTGGGACTTGAACTCTTCAAAAAAAAAAAAAAAAAAAAAAAAATATTGTGGGGGGGGGTTTTCACGAAAAAAAAAAAAAAAAAAAAGAAAAAATATGGGGAGGGGAGATTTTCACAAATTATCTGCCTGAACCAATCTAATCACATGATTCTTTAAGAGTGGAAGAGGAAGTTGCAAGAATCCATCGGAGAGCTATGATATAAGATGGACTTGGCTCACCATTGCTGGCTTTGGCTCACCATTGCTGGCTTTAGAGATAAAAAAAAGGGGTTCAAAAGCCACGGAATGTGGCAAACTCTAGAATGCAAGAGAACAAGCTATACTTGCAGGGAGAAGAGAAATGGATACCTCATCCTACAATCTCATAAGAATGAATTCTGCCAAGAAACTAAATAAATGGAAAATGGATCTACTTAGAGCTTGGTAAGGAATC
This sequence comes from Tupaia belangeri chinensis, assembly GCF_000334495.1. Classification (NCBI taxonomy): domain Eukaryota; kingdom Metazoa; phylum Chordata; class Mammalia; order Scandentia; family Tupaiidae; genus Tupaia; species Tupaia belangeri. The sequence continues at coordinate 1,733,516 of NW_006160124.1, forward strand.
CAGCCTGCTTTCAACTGAGATTAGCCCTGTGATAGCTGAATCAGATTTCTGATTGCAGAAATATAATATAGTCAAGTTTTACTGTTTTCAGCCACTTCATTATGTTAATTGGTCATGGTAACAATAGTAAACTAATACATCAATAAAACAAAAATAAAAGCTTCCTTAAATACTAAAAATGTTTAAAATAAATGACATAGGAATGGGTTATGTATTAAAAAATATTTCCAGTTTGGCTTAAAAAATAAAATTTAGCTATATTCTGTATAGAAGAAACATACTAGGCTCAGGATGTGTTGCACAGCTGGTGTTATGCAGGGTTGCAAAACTGGAAGTGATGTTCTGACTGCAGTTCAAGTCCCCAATCTGGCCAGCCTGAAAAAACACTGGGGTAAACACATTTATCTGGAATCCTGTTAGGTTGGAGGATTAGAGGAAAGGGAATATTGAATGATGGAGCCCTGTTGAGGGGCTTCTCTCTCTCTTATGCAGGTGCATGTGCTCTATTAAGAATTTAAAATAAAAGACACACTTAAAAATGCTTTTTAAAAGACTCATGAGAAAAGCTATACTATGCATTAAAAAAAAATACTACCACAAACAAAAAACCTATACCAGGCAGATAGAAACCAAAAGAGAACAGGATAACATAGACATATAGTAGAATTAAAGTCCTAAAGTATAAATGTGGCTAATAATGGCATTTGTAAATATTAAAGCCACAATCCATAATGGAGCTATAACACATGAATATACATGCACTAAATAACACAAAACATCTTCATGAAGCCCAAATTGCAAGAGGTATAAGGAGGCATAGATAAAAACACAATGCAGAGGGAAATGTATTGCATTAGTCCAAGAAAGACAAAATGGTCAAAAGAAATAAGGAGATTTAACCAGTATAACAAATAGAATAAATCCTGGACCAGTAGGTTGCATAGTGGTTAAGGCACTAGACTCCCACATGGCCAACATCAGTTCAAGTTCTGGACCCGGCAGCTTATAAATAATGCTGGGCGTGTGTGCATACATGCCCAAAATCCTGAGAGGAGAATGGAAGAGAAAGGATTGAAGTGTGGCCATCCCCTCTGAGGGAAGATTCTCATTTTCTCTTTCTCCCTGTCTCTATGGTGAATGCACACATGCTATAGCAAAATCTCTACAAAAAATAAAAATAAAAAAGAATAAACCTATAGAGTTATATTGCTTACACTCTAATTATACAGATAGTACACATCTTCTCAAGTGCAAAGGCAATCACAAAAATGTATCATATTAGGTAAAAAAATGATGTCTAAAAATTCTATGAATTGGAAAAAAATACAAACAAAAGTCTGATCACAGTGTGACATCATAATTTTTTGACAAAACAAAATCAAAAAGTTCCTTTGCTTATAAATAGAAATAACAAAACAAAATAACAAAAGCAAAAATAAAATCTATGAAACAAATATTGAATAAAATGGGAATTGCAAACTATTTTAAACTATTGTAAAATAATGAGAGTAAAAACACTGTAAGATAAATCTGTGAGATACATATTTACTGGAAATAAGAGAAGAAAATCTATCACACTAAAGATTTATATTAATAAAATATGATCCAGCCATGGTGGTACAGTGGTAAGAAAATACTCTGCAATGCTTGGAAGCCATTTGGAAGGTCAGTGCTTGGTTCTTGAGATGACCTTTACATGCTACCAGCATACGTGCACATAATCCTGTATGGTCAAAAGGCTGAAAGAGGAGGAAGGGTCATGGTATGAGACTCTGTTGAGGGTACTTGTCTTTCCCTCACTCATGAAAGAAATGACTAAACTTAAAAAAGTAAAAATAAAATTTGATAAATAAATTTCCATCTCAAAAAAAATAGAAAAGCAGTGAATTAAATAGAAAAGAATCACAGAAAACGAAATGATAAAGATCAAAGAAGATAAGTGAGGACTAGAATAAATAATAGATCTAACTTATATATCAAAGTCCTTTTTTATTTGAAGACAGTTAACAAAATAGACCAGTAGCTAATATGTTCCAAGTGAAAAATAGGAGAAAGCACAAGTCTATAAAATAAGAAATAAAAGAAAAAAAAATGTTGAAACAAAAAAAATTCAAACAGATGTTAAGACTACAGTGTAGACCACAATGCAAAGAGATTGAATATATAGATGAAATGGATATGTTTTCAGAAAATACAGATTATAAAATTCCCCACTAGAAGTAGAAAGTCTAAATTGTATTTTTTAAGGTTTCACATTTCAACTTCTGACCTGATGTTTTTGAGCCTCCTAGGGCCCCAAAGATCAGATCCTGATTTTCTCTGCTGTCTCTAGAGACGTCCTCACCCATGGAAAAGGCTAGTTCCTCTATGAATCACACCAGAGGCACAGTGCCTGGTTCATACCTAATGTGTTTCACCTTCCTGAGTGTCCTCAAATTTGTTCCATGAGCTCATCCTATCCTCCTCTGAGAACTAAGGGGTGTCTTGGTTCTTGGTTCTACAAAGCTCTCCTCTCATAGGCCCTGCCTTGCATGACATATCGATGGTGTCCCCTTTCACTGGGTTGTGTAGCCAATACACTGATTCCAATCTTATCAGTCCAGTTTCAGGTTCAGCCACCTTTTATTTTATTTTACTATTTTATGTTATTTTATTTTGTTATAGAGTGTGTGTGCTCATCAGAGACAGAGAGAAAGGTACCCCTCGCCTAGGAGGGCAGCCATGCTGCATTTCTGCGATCCTTTCTCTTCCACTCTCTTCTTGGGATTGTGTGTGTCTGTGTGTGTGTGTATGTATGTATATGTGTGTATATATATATATATGAGCAAATATGTTATTTGATGAGGAAGTGGCACTTTCTCCCAAACCAGGAGCAAGACAATGATGCTGACAGTATCAGCTAAGATCTGACACTTTAGAAATAAGATATGTAGCAATAAAATTAGAGAAAATGAAAAATCAATTAGAGGCCTCCCAATGGAAAGAAGTAGAACCATGTCTAGCTGCAGATATTTTGACACTATTCCTGATAAACACCACTCAATGATAAAACTTTCTCAAACAGCAAAGATTTCAATCTAAAGATAGCTATAAAATTAACTTATGAAGCTAATGTATTTAATATATACAAATAATAAAATAGAGTAAGATATATGGTAGAGAAAACCCATTTTACAATAGCAAAATGTGGCTAATATTAAGAAATAAACTCGATATGTGCAAAAATTTATGTGAGGAGAATATTTTAAACTCTTGGTAGTCACAAAAAGTAGAATTCACCAAATGAAGAGGTATCCCCTGCTCTTGGAAGGGATTACCCAATAGTGTAAGAGCCAGCTCCTTCTAAGTTAATTTATAAATTTACTTCAATTCTGGTAAATATACCAACAAGCTGTAATGGAATTAGATGAGTTGATATTGAAGTGTATATTGAAAGACAAATGCATAAAAGACAATAAAAAAAGAAAAAAATCCTGTGCTATGGACTACTCCTGTCAGAAATTGAAAATGTATTAAACCTTCATATCTGAAACAGTGCTATTATTCACAATGTGAATAAATAAACAAAGTTGGATGAAAAGTCCTGAATTAAATGAAAACAGCTTATACCAAAAGTAGCATCTGAAATAACTTAGTAAATACAGACTCATTAATAAACATTGCTGGAACAACTTGTAGCAATTTTTAAAGACATAAAATTAGATTTATATCAAAGCCATATGCAAGAATGAACTCCAAATGAATTAGTGATCTAGGAGGATAAACAAAACCATCTAGTACTTGAAGGAAACAAGAACGCATTATTGTTTAACAATGGTGTAGGGCAAGGCATTTCAGATATCATTTGATATTTAGAAG
>NW_006160124.1:1737486-1759630 GCF_000334495.1 Tupaia belangeri chinensis
GGAAAGGCATTTCAAATATTATTTGATATTTGGAAGCAATGAAAGGCAAGAATGATATTTGTTACATACAAATAAATACTTGCATGACAATACAGGTCCATAAATCCAAGACAACTGACAAACCGAGAAAAAAATATGTAACATATATGCAGAGAATGACTAAGATCCCTAGTACATAAAGTATTCTTGAAAATTAATGGATTAAGCATCCAAATCCTAATACAAAGTGGAAAAAACATAAATGGGTAATTCTTAAATATACAGAGAAAAATAATTCACAAATGTGTAAAATGTCTAAATTCATGCATAATTTTAAAAAATGCAAGTTAAAACAACACTGACATTCCATTTCTCACTTATCATATTGACCAAATTTTAAAAATAAAAATACGACAATATATTGTAACAGTGAGTCTGTAGGAAAACAGGCAGTTTCATACATTTTTTGGAAGGAATGAATGTTGATACAATCCCTCAAGAGAGATATTTGATGATGTGATTAATAAAAACACATGTGCACTTAATATCTGACCCAATAATACAAACTTCTCAGCACCTACCCTGAAGATACATCCAAAAAAAAAAAGAAATACATATAAACAAGCTTATATAGCATTGCTTATGGTTGCAAAATACAGAAATTAACCTAAATGACATTACTTAGGAAAGTAGATGAATAAATTATGGTATAGTTGCAATATTTAGTTATTAAAAAAGAAAGGGGAAGCTCTCCGTGAACTTAAATAAAGTGATTTCTAGGACATTAAAAACTTTTTTTTAATTAAAGAAAAATGTACAAATGAGTTTATTTAGTATTTAATTCTTCAAGTAAGCAAAAAGAAATGATAAAAAATTATGTGTGAATCTGCTCATTTGTGTGAAATATTAAATAAAGGAGAGACCCAAAACTAACAGATTGGTTTCTTATACAGCGTAAGTAGGAAAGAAAGGAACGCAGGAGAACATTAGAATGGGATAGCAAGGATGAGGAAGGACTGACAACTCATTTTTTTTTTAAAGAGGTTTTTGCATGTGCTTGCCAGAGAGACAGAGAGACAGAAAGTGAGAAATCATCCCCCGGGGAGGATGGCCATGCCACAATCCCTTCTCCTCCATTCTCCTCTCGGGATCTTGGGTACGCTGGCATGCATGCCCAGCGTGAGTTTAAGCCACCAGGTTAGGGACTCAAACAAAAAAAAAAAGAAATACATATAAACAAGCTTATATAGCATTGCTTATGGTTGCAAAATACAGAAATTAACCTAAATGACATTACTTAGGAAAGTAGATGAATAAATTATGGTATAGTTGCAATATTTAGTTATTAAAAAAGAAAGGGGAAGCTCTCCGTGAACTTAAATAAAGTGATTTCTAGGACATTAAAAACTTTTTTTTAATTAAAGAAAAATGTACAAATGAGTTTATTTAGTATTTAATTCTTCAAGTAAGCAAAAAGAAATGATAAAAAATTATGTGTGAATCTGCTCATTTGTGTGAAATATTAAATAAAGGAGAGACCCAAAACTAACAGATTGGTTTCTTATACAGCGTAAGTAGGAAAGAAAGGAACGCAGGAGAACATTAGAATGGGATAGCAAGGATGAGGAAGGACTGACAACTCATTTTTTTTTTAAAGAGGTTTTTGCATGTGCTTGCCAGAGAGACAGAGAGACAGAAAGTGAGAAATCATCCCCCGGGGAGGATGGCCATGCCACAATCCCTTCTCCTCCATTCTCCTCTCGGGATCTTGGGTACGCTGGCATGCATGCCCAGCGTGAGTTTAAGCCACCAGGTTAGGGACTCAAACTGTGGTCGACTACATGGGAGTCCAGCGACATAGCCATTATGTAACTGCTGGTCCCATGACAACTCTTCAAGTATGTCCTTTTTAGATTTTTAAAAACGCTTATTTCTTTAGATAAAGGGAAAGACCCCCAACAGAATCTCACTTTGCAGCTTCTCTCCCAGTCAAAATTATAAGAATGTGCATGTGTTTCTGGTATGTATAGGTTGACCCAAGAACCGAACCACAATTTTCCAGAAGGCACCAACCTTGTGAAGCAGAGTGCCACAACTGAGCCACTCAGCTGGCCAAGTGACACTTTTCACATAGGAAAACAAAAACACCATTCGAACCATATCTCATATACCCTTCGCATTTTTAATACATAATAACTAGGTCCACTTTTAATCATTTAGGATGCTTTATTATAGTTTCTTTACTGATGGTAGAGGGATGAACACAGTTATAGTCCTTTTAATTACATAATTTTATGAGCCAATACAAGTCCTGGTAGTAATTTCCCTTAGAATATGACTTTAAGACAAGTATTGAACCACTCACACATGTGCACATGCATGTGCACACACTAAAACACATCTTAACTAAGATTTTCAACAACTATAAATGTAGATGATCCGCTACACTATGTGACAAGCTGAGGATAAATCATTATTAGTTCACCAATGAACAGCAGCATATGAATATACTTATCCTATAATGAAGTTCCATTTCTAGACATAGCTATTCTCACTTGGAATATTGTTTTTGAATTATGATATTAAGAGAAAGTTATATCTCTATGTATAAAATAATAATAGTTAACTGAGTGGGCTCAATTCCTAGTGAGGATTCCAGCTTGCAGCAAAGATCCCTCTCCCTATAGCATATTAACAGTTGTCATGGAGTGACACACATGTGCATACCCTGATCAGTATTGCTGCTCTAATTTTTTATTACTCAATAGACTTTAAGCTCATTTGTGCAAATATAGCAGTCTGTTAATATTACATATACTAAAGCTTAGTATTTTTATTATGGTTGATGCTTATTTAATATCTGTTGAAGGCATAAGAACACATGTGCTCACAAGTTAGTCATGGCAGTTGTTACATGGTGTCTGCCACATTTTACAGATGCTCCTCAACTTACAATGGAGTTACAGCCCTATAAATTCATTTTAAATTAAAAATGTCATGGGTTGAAAGTGTATTTAACACAGGTGTCTTCGAAAAGTTCCCGCACATGCATTTTATGAATAAATCTGCATAGATTTCAAATCTTTGTGCACCAATATGAACTCATACTTTAATTCCATTCTTTCACAAACTTTCTGAAGTACCCTCATACACTTAACCTACTGAACAACATAGCTTAGCTTCTCCGCATTATAGCCCAATGCGCTTAGAAGATAAATGTTAGCCTACAGGTGGGCAAAATCATTCAACACAAAACCTATTTTATAATAAAGTGTTCAATATCTCACCCAATTTAATTAATACTGTACTAAAAGTTAAAAAGAGAATGGTCACATGGGTACAAATTCAAAATTTGAAATATGGTTTCTATTGACTGCATATCATTTTTGCACTATCCGAAAGTCAAAAAATGGTAAGTAGAACCATAGTAAGTCAGGAACCACATGCATTTACTGTTTCCATTCTCACTCCTCTGTTGATGAGTCCACCAAGGACTTCCGAGGTATAGCTCTCCAATCTTCCCACCTACATTACTTTGTTAACTGATGATGTAGTAACTTAAGAAATGCCGTCCTTCCTTCTTCATCAAAATGTCAAGGAACCCTAAAGTAATGTAACTTAAATTATCATGATTTATAATAATCTCTCCTTATCTGTGTTTTCACTTTCTGTGTTTCAACTGTCTATGGTTAACTGGGTCTAAAACATTAAATAGAAAATTCCAGAAATAACCCTCCAGGGGAAAGGCCATAAAATAAGTAGTGCTGGGTCCTAATGACCAGGAAGAACAACTACCAAGTGGTTGAATCTAGAGCAAATAAAAATGCTCTCTATTCCAACATACTGAAGAAAAAGTAACTTTCTGGAGTCAGCGGGTGGCATAGTCGTTAAGGTGCTGGACTCCCACGTGACTGCCGTTCAAGTACCAGACTTAGTGAGTTGCTTTCTCACTTTCTATCTCTCTCTGTCTCTGTCTGGTGAGCACACATGCCCTGTAATAAAATAATAATAATAATAATAATAATAAATATAATTAAATTAATAATTCTTTAAAGAAAAGAAAAATTAACCTTTTATATTAATGTGAAGGAAAAAACACATTATTTATATCTAGGTTTTTATAAGAGATCAAAACATTATTTAAGTAGGTACAGCTGAAGAAAATTAAAAAGTTAATAGCTACTAATGATTAAGTGCACTAAAATAGACATAATTATAATGAGGTTCTGGCATATATTACCAAGAATTCCATACTAGGCACTGATAAAAGCCTTTAGTCAAAGGATGCTTAGGGAACTAGATAATTTTGTTGTCCCATTTTTCTAATTTATCACATCCCTCATTTCCATAAACCAAATTAAGTGTTTTATCAAGTTCTTGCATAAAGACTGAAGTTGTAAATGTACAGAATTCTGTCACTAAGGTTGGAATTGATTCAAGTACCAGTTTTAAAAAACTGTTTTCATCAAGTGTATTTCAAAGCTCTAGTTATTTCTGTTCCTATTTGTTATGCACAGATCTTTGCAAATTCTAGAACTCCAGGAGGTAGAACTGTCCTCTAGTTTTGCTAGCTACAGCTGCTTGTAAATACCAAGGAACGTATGAATCTAAATGCCTGCTGTTGTAGGAGGGCTTATATAAGATCCCCTGGCTCTTGGTGGAAAGAGAACAGTCTCTAATTTGAGAATGGGAGAATTACTCTCCTCTCTACTTTATCCAGCCACAATATACTTAGAAGTCATTTGCACTCTAATCTTTCTTGTGGCTGTGATTATAAAATGTATCATTTTATGTATCTGTAGTCTTATGGTTTAAATGTTACAAGTGTGTTTGGAATCTATGGCTCTAGCATGAATTTCTTCTAAAGATTCTGGACTATATAAAGAACATTGTCATTATCAAATAAGAAAACACTTTCCTAAAAGCTTTTGAAAATAAACTGCAGAGAGAGGAACATAGATACTCTGGGGATCAGCAGGTGGCATGGTGGTTACGGCGCTGGGCTCCCACATGGCTGACTGAGGTTTGAGACCTGGACCCAGACATTTGAAACATGCCAAGCAAGTGTTGTCCATGCCCAATATCCTGAGAGGAGAATGAGGGAGAAGGGACTGCAGCATAGTCATCTCCCTGGGAGGTGACTTATCTCTTTGTGTCGCTCAGCTAAATGTATGCACCCTATAGCAAAAATCTTTAAAAAATATAAAATAAATAAAAAAGGTTCTCTAAAATATCCAATATTTTATGTAGGATGCTGTCTATTTTATTATCTTGTCTCATATTTATTTTAGGTTTACAAGGCCTAATTTATTGCTTTTCTAATTACTGTTAATCATTCCAACAGCCATTATTCAGTACAAACAGATATGTTCAGAAAATTCTCTCATTAGTAAATAAATATTTTGAATAGCTACTGTAGTAGTACTAGTCATGATTTTTGGAAGGCTGATAGTTTGGAGGCAGATGAATATAGCCTAATAAATTTCATGTTACAACGTGATATATTAGCACAAAAATGCATTCAAACTGGTACAAATATCTAGATAAGGCAATAATAGCTAACTGATCAGCAGACATGGAAAAGAGAGTATGCTTGTGATTCTGGTTCAGCATACTTATGAACTGAGCTGCAACACTGATATATGCTACTCCAGTTTTCATTAGAGCAATACAACTAAAAGAACAAACAAAACAACAGAATCCAATACTTTAACTCAAGAGATCCTGTCTCAGTGAGTGTATAAACTTGGTAAAACAGTGATGAAACCAGGGCCATTCAAGCTGAGAAAAATCTGCTAACCCCTACGCCCATCAGCTCTTTGCAAAGAATAACTATCTTATTAAATCTGGTAAGAGAGAAGCATCACTCTATCCACCAGGTGTTCCAGAGTACCTGTGTGTGACACCAATGGTCACAACTCTGGTACTTGTTCAGTTACATTTTCAATCAAGTTGTGAAAATTACATGGTGCAGAGAGTTAACATAAGAGATCTGACTGCTCTCTTTTGAGGCATGGGTTCCAATTCTAGCTCACTCTAAAAGCTGAGCTTGGTGACAGAGTGTCTATGATCCCAGTTACTCAAGATGCAGAAATAAGAGTATAATAACACAGTGAGATCCAGTGTGGAACACCACACACACACATACACACACACACACACACACACACACACACACACACACACACACTGTTGGGGTGATTTTTCACTTTCAGTCTTTCTGTCTCTCTATACCTTTCTGGCGAGCAGACATACCCTGTAGCAAAAACCTATAAAAAAAAAAATAAAAGAAAGAAAGAAGAGAGTATTGTAGAAACCACTACTATTTCAAATTAATCACTCTGAAGCCTACCTGTGGTAGCATGTGTGGTTGATGCTGCTGCTGAGCAAGCTAAAGCCACATGAGAAGCTCAGGTTCAATTCCCAGTCCTTGATGGTGCTTGCCTGTAGTTCAAGCTACTTAGGAGTTTGAAGCAGGGGGATCGTGACAGTGTACGACCCTGGAGATCCAGTGTGGAACACCACACACACACATACACACACACACACACACACACACACACACACATACGAACAGACACACACACATCTTTTCTAAAAATTAGAATTTAAGCATTATTTTATTTTATTTTATTTGAATAAACAGACTCTTCTCAAATCTATAGGAAAAATATAATGACATATGTAGTTACCTTAAAATTTACTGAAAATCTTATCAAATTATTGCTGCAGTCTACTTTGAACTATCATTTATTCTTCATCAGCATAGCAAACAATTACCTGATATTATATTATGCCTCTACTTAACTGTGATATTTAGATATTCTTGCCCACTGAAAAGATTAATTGGCACACAGCTTTTCTTCAGTTCTTTATATTTATCAGTTTCTAAAGCTGATAAATGAGTCATCAGCATTTTATATAATTGTGGGGCCAAATTTTGGAAGAAGTTGTATTTACAGTTTTAATCAAAAAATAGTTTTCTATGCATGATTTCTTTAGGTTCTGGAGTTGCAAGATTCAATATTTATGTACTTTCGCATTTATCAATAGGAATTTGGAAGAGAGCATTATTAGTCATGTTTCTGTTATAACAAGTCTTCCACACTTCACTAAACATATTAAATATAGTGCAGTACAAAATTGGTATGGATTTAACAAGATCAGTGTGCCAAACCGAACTGTTACATAAAACAAGCAACTGATAATCTGGATCAAGTAATCTACCTAACAGAAAATGTATAAAGGTCTGGATTTGCAATACAGTGAATATTTGCGAATGTAGAAATCCTTGAAGCTGTGATGGTTGTGTCCAACCAAGTCAGAAGCAGTGTCACAGGGAGTTTATAGTCATATGATCAATCACTGCTCTGGCCACACACCAAGTCGAGATAGTCAAAGGACAGTTCAAAAGAAAGGGGGAATGTCCCTATAAACTTTACACGACGATGATGAAACCTCAAATCTCCCTCTTTATTTAATTCCCAGGTTAAATACTTTAGAGCAGCATGCATACTTTTCTTCTCCTATTCAAAATTCTGACCCTTTTTAAGGTACTTCTTTCATCTTTCCAAGCTTTTTTGTTGAATGACTCATTTATTACATGAGGTTATCACTATGTTTACTACAGTAAGTGTTGCCAATATTCAGTCCGTATTGCAATGGTTCAATTACTTGATGTTATAATTTCCTATCACCATTCTTATTTTCTATGCATTTTTGAAAGTGTAGACTAGTCGATCTGATTGATAATAATGTTAAAACACAATTTTTAAGTTAACTGTTATAAATGCAAGAGAGGATGAAGGAGCCTTGCAAAGGAACATCTAACATAGATACGTGGGAGAACACATCAGGTAACATTTCCCAAAAAAGATGATATTTACTCTGAATCTTGAATGATTTACAAAGTGATGAAGCATGTGCCAAGCAAAGAAACAGAGGATGCAAAGAATTGTGTGAACTGCCCCGATGTGGAGCATTCAGTCACCTATAAGCATAGCAGCTTCGCTAGCAAAATGGAAGGAATAGTGGCAGGAACTATACCTGATGACTTAAGAAAGGTACAAATCATGAGAGGCTTTGAGCCTTATTTTGTAAAGTTCAAATTTTTTCTTTAAAATTATTAAAAGGCAGAACCAGCAGATTGTGAAACGGTTTTGTTACTGGATTCCCATGTAATTGACCACAGTACAAGTCCCAGTGTCTTAAATCTCATGCTGTATACCTGTGTGTGTGTGTCCAAAGTCCCAAGAGGAGAATGGAGGAGAAGGGATTGTGGTGTGGCCATCACCCTGGGAGGTGATTTCTTGCTTCATGAACTATACCTGATGACTTAAGAAAGGTACAAATCATGAGAGGCTTTGAGCCTTATTTTGTAAAGTTCAAATTTTTTCTTTAAAATTATTAAAAGACAGGACCAGCAGATTGTGAAACGGTTTTGTTACTGGATTCCCATGTAATTGACCACAGTACAAGTCCCAGTGTCTTAAATCTCATGCTGTATACCTGTGTGTGTGTGTGTGTCCAAAGTCCCAAGAGGAGAATGGAGGAGAAGGGATTGTGGTGTTGCCATCACCCTGGGAGGTGATTTCTTGCTTTCTGTGTCTCTGTTTTTCCAGTGAGTGTATGTGCCCTATAGCAAAAACCTCTCTTAAAATAAATAAATAAAAGTAACCTAACCATTACTGATAACATTTAGAGTTAAGAAAAACACCTAAATGATTGTCAGAATAATTTCATTAGAAAGTATTATTATAAACTTCAACTAAAGTCAGAAGAAAACATGCAATAAGTTTAGAACATAAAACACACAGAGTTTGACTGTTTGGGAAATGAAAAAGAGGCAAAGATGAATCTTAAATTAATCTTGAATTTCTTGCTTGGTTGACTGGAAAAATCATGGTATTATCACAAATGTCCAGGCTAGGAATAGATTTGATGAAATGATGAGGAAGTTTAGGTGTGACACATTTGGAATGTCTGTGTGGAGGCAGTCAGGAGACACTTTTATAAATAATCCTGAAGCTCAAGCAAGTTTTTTTCTAGAAAATATTGATTTGGAAACCATTTGATAAAGTAATGATTTTACATTGTTAGTCTTTAAGCAATGTATTTCATAACTATCTGGGTAGACAGTAACACTTTTTTTATACCCGTTCACAGTCCAGTAGAAAGTTAAAATCTTACTCCTACATTACCTCGTATCCAAGCACATGTCCCATATCTACATATAGAGCCTTACATCTCACCCACACATCCAAATTCACACCACACAGTAGGATATATATGATGTTCAAGAGTTATGTAAGACTCATGAGCCAATGGCACATTTTTCTCTTAAATTTTCTATTTAGAAAAAAATAGGTCAAAGTGCTAAATATTTCAAATTTACAAAATATTAAAATGTCCAAAGTCAGAGATGTATTTCACCTGAAACGTATACAAGATGATGGAATTTTAATAATAGAGGTTAGTTCTACAAAGAGTGACTCATTCAACAGACTAATGAGAGGCTGTGAATTCCTCATGTAAGAAAGTGTCAGAACGGGTCCTGAAATTTTTTTCTCATCACTAACTTTCAAGATTTAATTAGAGAATTATTTAAACAATGTCTTTCTTATTGTATAATTAATATTGTTGATGTGAATTTTGGATAAAGCACATGTATTTTTTGTGCATTAGATGTATTAACTTAACATGATAGCCATGTGCAGAAATTGACTTTCTAAAATATCAAGGAAAACATGATTTCAAATTATTGTTGGGTTAGTTGATCTATATTATGATAGCCACACATTATGGGTATAAATGTCTCTTCCTTTTTTAACCATACTTTCAATAATGTCTGGGAAAGCAGTTTTACTTTAACAGTAGAAACTGTACATGCATCATAAACAGAAATGTATTATGAATGGGTTGAAAGTACTTTTACAAATTCCATTATCAATTATTTGCACTTGGAATTCACGCACGGTGTATTTCATAATAGGTATATAAATTGAAAATTTATTTGGCCTTAAATCTAATGCTTAAGCTCAATGAACATTGCAACAAAATAAATCAACATATTTTTCTATTTGAAATAGCATCTATTCATTGAATTCACCTTTGGTTTTATTTAGCATCATCACAGTTGCTTGATTTTAGATTTGCTTTAATCGCACATCCTCTATCACTCTCACACACATTCTCAACTACACACAAGTGCATCACTCACATGCACACACATACTCACATTCATGCATGTGTTCTCTCTTAAACACATATGCACAAAGAAAAGACACAATACACATATTTGAAGTTTTCTTTCTCTTGCTATTGTACTCAAACTTACAATATTTGAGACATATCACAATTGATAATTCTGCCCCAGTAATGAACAATTATTAAATAAAAATAGCAACTACACTTAATCCTTCAATCTTGCTGACAAAATCCACATGACAACCGAAAAAAACCATTAAATGAACTTTTTAGCTATCTATAATGTTTTGATCAAAGATCAATGCATTATATTAATAAATAATTCTTCATTTTTTTTCAAAGTCTACTTTTAACCCTTTCATTATACAGTCAAGGAAAAGCTCCTTTGAATGTTAAAATATATAGCAGGAAATAGTTCTTCAACAATCACCAAAATGTCTCAAGTTTATCAAACAGCTTTAATTTAAATGCAATGTATTAGAAGCCACCATTTCACAACTTCAATGGAATGGACAGGTTCATGTGATGCCATTTCAATAGTGATTTATTTCAACCTACATATTTTCCAAGAGTGTCACCATCTCTAAGTAAGAAATGATCCTTGTCATCTAGAACTACTTTGATACCTCCATATTCTGGAAAAAGAACTTTATCTCTGACTTTCATGCTAGCTGATTGAATCTCTCCACCCTTTCCTTTAGTGCCAGATTCAACAGCTCTTACTGTTGCTTGCAATACTTTTCCTTGAGCCTTTCCTGGAAGCATAATGCTTCCTTTGGTTATTGTTTTGGCAGGACTTCTTTCAACCAATACTTGGTCAAAGAGTGGAAGGAAATTCCTAAATGCCTGTCCTGCCATGATTCCCACAGATGCAGCTTGTACTCTGATCTCATGCTGCCTTGGCTTACAATTTTGAGTCACTCAAATGAAGCAGAAAGTGGCCAGCCAGGCCACCTGCAAGATAAACAGCACAACTCAGCAACTGAAGGCCAGCTAATGAGAGGAGGAGACTCAGCAGCTGAAGCCTAGCTAATGAGGAGGTCATCACAGTCCAAGGATAAGGGAAGCTGAATTTTGAATTCCTTATGGTGTATAACTGTTGCAGCCATTCCCCTCATGCCATCCATCACCTATGCCTACATGCTTATCATGTTAACCTCCCCTGTTAGAAACAATACACCCGCTTACCCCACCCCAAAAGGGGGCCCAAAGTTTGGAATCTTAACTCCTCTGGGTCCACCAGCACTCTCCAAGTGGAAAAAAAAAAAAAAAGCCACCAATTCTCCATGAGTTTAAAAACATTACTTCCTTGGAAATTTTTATTCCTTTTTCATGAAGTTTATTTATTTATTTATTTTTTCTGAGAGGTTTTTTGCTATAGGGCACTTGTGCTTGCCAGAAAGACAGAGACAGAGACAAAAAGCAAGAAATCACCCTCTGGAGGGATGGCAATGCCGCAATCCCTTCTCCTCCATTCTCCTCTTGGGATCTTGGGCACGCACACACATGTGCCAGGTGTAAGTTTAAGCCTCTAGGTTCGGGACTCGAACCATGGTCTACTACATGGGAGTCCAGAGACATAGCCATTACACCAACTGCTGGTCCCAGAAGTCCATTTCTTTTTGGCAAGGTACATACAGAAAAAGTAAGTAACAATCTAAATTGATTGACACCTATTTTGCCCAGTAATAACCTGTTCTATATAACAAACCTCATTAGTTTGTTTTTGATAATTTAATTCTAAAAATATTGGGTTATCAGAAAAGTCATGACACTTTTTTTTTTTGCTTAGAAAAACATAGAAAAAATACATCATGACTTCTACAAGAACCCAATAATTCATTTTACCATAATTTATCAAATTAAACAAACTGAAGCACCTGTGGTTAAGTGACAATATTCAAATATGAAACTAACCACTTGCTTTTAAATTTAGAGGTCTTTTTTAGTCTCTCGCAGAGATAAGAGAATATACAGAAAGCAAATTTTTCAATATTATTTTAAAAATCCATGTAGTTCACATAATTTCACAGCTGTTCAAATATAGAAAGCTAAAGCTATTCCCTGGTGGATTAAGCATATTCTGTCCTAACTGGCCTACCTGGCTCAAAAGAATCATTATCCACCAATAATAACCTTGGAGAAAAATACAGAGGTAGCTGGAGTGTGAGAGGCAGTTCAATTCAATTTAATACCTGTAGTTTGGACAGTATACACTTTTGACTTTTGATCTGAGGCTAGTGTCAAAAGTAGATATGGCCCTTAGCCTCTAGCACTTTATCAATGTGATATGTGTCCCCTGTTAGCTGACACCCAGGCTTCTCATTGTACCCAACAATAGTAACTCCAAATGATAAATTCTTGTTTATTTGATGTTTCTCTCTAGTCTTCTCAAGATGGATTCTTTATATACCACATGACCTCACCTAGATTTCCAGTTAGAATGTTCTATATATACCCTCTGAATTCGTCAAACATTTATATAGCTAATTTTATTTTACGTTAAAGCATAACGGCAGAAACTTACAGAATCACATCTAAAAACGTTTTATAATCCATACAAGTGAATGTTTATTAGTAGTAAATCAGTCTAAAAGGAACAATTTCTGCTAGTGCCTTAACTGGCCTCTTAACACACAAGTGATTTTTTTTTTTTTAAGATGTTTTTGCTATAGGGTATGTGAGCTCTCCAGAAAGACAGAGAGAGACAGAGAGAGGGTATGTGAGCTCTCCAGAAAGACAGAGAGAGACAGAGAGATATAAAGCAAGAGGGACCAGCAGTTAGCGTAATGGCTATGTCGCTAGACTCCCACGTAGTCGACCGTGGTTTGTGTCCCAGACCCGGTGGCTTAAACTCACGCCCGGCGCGTGTGCGTGCATGCCCAAGATCCCGAGAGGAGAATGGAGGAGAAGGGATTGTGGCGTGTCCATCCCCCCTGAGGGGTGATTTCTCGCTTTCTGCCTCTTTGTCTCTCTCTGTCTGTCTGGCGAGCTCACACGCCCTATAGCAAAAACCTAGGGGGGGATGGCCACGCTGCAATACCTTCTTCTCCATTCTCCTCTGGGGATCTTGGGCACGCATGCACACGCACCTGGTATGAGTTTAAACCCTCGGGTCTGGGACTCGAACCATGGTTGACTACGTGGGAGTCCAGTGACATAGCCATTATGCAAACTGCTGATCCCGGAGCAAATGATTTTAAGTATGGTGGTTTCATTAGAACTTTAAACTATTGCTATCATTTCTTCAGAGTCACTCCAAGTTTCAGCTCATGAATTCACTTGTTTTTCCTTATCAAGCTGTATTATGGTCTAGATTCTTTTTGTTGTTTTCCAGAACTAGTTCCTGCTATCTGCCGGTTCATGTGGATTTATGAATTCAGGCTAATTCTTGCTTTCTAAATGCATCTTAGGTCAGAGAACAAAACTTAGTTTTCTTTTGTCTCAGGACTACAATTTTAGCTCAGCACCAGCATATCCCATTTCTCTGTCCATACTATGGTCTTACAGCTCCCTCACCTAGCATCACTGAGAAATTGCCTAAGTATCTCAATTTACATGGGATCTGTTTTCAGGATGATAACTCTAGACTTATTCTATTTGGTGGTCCAAACTTATCACCCTCTTCAGTTCATTTATGAACCATAAACACTATAAATAGAAGAGTTGCCTAAATATTTAGCCCTCTGTTTTATGGCCTTAGACTCTTCTGACTCTGATGACAGGTTTTTCATTTTCTCCTTTAGTTCCTCTGAAAGCAAAATATGTAGCAAGCAAGAAGAAGAGTGTACCTTCTGTCAACACCAACAGGGTCTTTACTTTTCTTCATATTTCTGTAGGAAAATTCATCTATTACCTTTTTTTAGTAAGATGTACTACCTTTAATGAAGATGAGGTTAACTCAGGACAGACTAACATCAAGCTTTATGGGGGTAACTGTGAAAGGCTAAAGTGTAAGTTCTTTTTCCATTTTGCAGATTGGAGGAAAGTAAGAAAAATGAGTGGGGCCAGCAGGTGACATGGTGGTTAAGGCTCTGGATTCCCCCTTGGACAACAGTGGTTCGAGTTCCTACCTGGGAGCTTGAAGTTTATTCTGGGCACATGTACGTGCCTAAAATCCCAAGAGGAGAAGGGGTTGAAGTGTGGCCATCTTTACTGTGGGTGATTTCTCAGTTTCATTTTCTCTGTCTCCCTGTCCAGTGAGTGCACACATGCTATGACAAAAACATTAAAAAAATATTAAACTCTAAAATAATTCATGTTAGTTATTCTGTTACTCTATGCCCATCCCATTTAGCTCCATCATATTTTTATTTCTGTAACTAGTGTTTTATCTGTTGTCCTCCCTTACTTATACCAAAATCTGCTCCCAGGAAATGGTGTGATCAATTATTGTACCTTACGGTTAGATCTATCTATGCACTCTCTCAGAAACATGTACCCCTCACGTCTGCCTTAGCTTACAAGGCCAACAGACCCCTGTTATAGCACGTTTAAGATAAAGGTGGAATAGGGCTAGATTTTGAGAAACAAAAGATGACGATTTCGCAGATAGCTGATTATAAGAGAATCTTAGAGCATCTCTTCTTCCTCGGTGGCTATCAGAAAACCACTCAAAACTGTAGAGACCATCTATGGTCAGAATAATAAATGGTAAGTTGCTGAGTGAAAACATATGCAGAATTTTGTCCTTAGCCTCACCACGTTTAGGTTAAACCACACAACACAATCTAATAAGCAAGTGAGTGCATTTGAAAAAACTATCAATTCTAGTCTCAATATTGTATTGCTACCAATACATTTATTAACAGTAGAATGAAAATAGATTGCTTTAATATTCTCTGTGCCAGACATAGTCTATGTACCTTATTTATTTATTTTTTTGAGAGGTTTTTGCTATAGGGCGTGTGTGCTCGCCATATAGACAGAGAAAGAGAGAGGGACAGAAAGCGAGAAATCACCCCACAGGGGGGATGGCCATGTCACAATCCCTTTTCCTCCATTCTCCTCTTGGGATTTTGGGCACACATGCACAAGCACCCTCTGTGCACTTAAGCCACTGGGTCTGGGACTCGAACCACATTCAGCTACATAAGAGTTCAGCGACATAGCCATTACGCTAACTGCTGGTCCCATATTCTATATATCTTTAAAAAAAAAAAGTGGTAATATTTATAAAAGTGAAATAAAATATGGTATCTTTTTTTTTCTTTTTTTGGAAAGGTTTTTTGCTATAGGGTGTGTGCACTCACCAGAAAAACAGAGAGAGAGAGAGAGAGAGACAGAAAGAGAGAAATCACCCCCATGGGGATGATGGCCTTGCCGCAATCCCTTCTCCTTCATTCTCCTCTTGGGATCTTGGGCACACACGCACATGCGCCCGGTGTGAGTTAAGCCATCAGGTCTGGGACTCAAACCATGGTCAACTACATGGGATTCCAGTGACATATCCATTATGCTAACTGCCAGTCCCAAAATATGGTATCTTAGACTCTCTCAACATTTTTGTTTTCCTTCATAACATAACTATCTTTTGTTTTGAAGTTTTGCTTGTATATAGTTCTGAATTCAGTTTAAAATGGCTTCATTAGAAAACTTATTAGTTTTCTGGTAAAATATTAATGCTGGAAAACACCATAGAAATCATTCAGTTGAAGTCATTCATTAAGAATTGGTGGCTTAGTTATATGAATGTCCTCTCACTTGAAGTATTGGGGCATCCTCTTCAGGCTGGAGGTTGCTTAGTTTAGAGCTTGGCTTGGTATTTTAGGCAAATTGCCAATTTTGCTCAGCCTGTGAATTTAATGCCCTGAGAAAAGAGTAGATGCCTTTGTGTTGTCTTTGCTTCACTAACTGAAATTTAGGTTCAGGAGGACAATACCTCAGATATTGCACTTAGAATTTAGCTCATTTCCATTGAGAATTGTATCTTGTAATTCTAGAGAAAGCTTATTAACCAAGAAGAGCATAGCTAATGCTTTACTTTTGTTCAGGAGGGGAGAAAATGTGCCTCTGTGGTGCATTCTTTATTATAGTAACTATTAATAGGCAGCTGGAAATAGCTTAGTTTTTCTAAATGGATAGAAGATCTACTCTTACTGAGTATGTGGTCTGCTGTGGATTATAAAATATCCTTTTGGCAACCATCAAATACCACAGCGTATATTCTGAAATATATCCTGTACAGGGTGGTTTTTTAAAATTGGATGACATAACTCCGAGGGCCAGCCCCTTCTCAGTGATCTTAGGAATCTATACATGAAGAAACCATGGTAAATAACCCCAACAGAATCTAAATTGCTTCAACTTTCATTTATTAATAATTTAGTTCAGAACAACCTTGTCATGCAGCAGTTAAGCATCACACAAAAGAAGCTGATCCTTTTTAGTTCTGGTCTGTGTTTTAGTTCTGGTCTCTGGGGCTTGAAAAACACATTAGGTGTGCATGGGCATGGCCAGGATACTGGTGGGATGAAGAATTCGAGAAAAAAGAATTACAGAATGACCTGACCCTGTTGAGGGGTGCCTTCTCTCTCTCTCTCTCTGTCTCTCTCTCCATGCGCACACATCCCTTGGCATAAAAAAATAAGTATTATAAGTAAGCAAGTAAATAAATGAATAATTCAGTTCTCAAAACCAGCATGTATAAAATTAGAAATTAGCCAGAGGGCTTAAAATTAATTTTAATTTTAGCATAACTTCTTGTATTTTTTATATTTCATTCATATGAATTTCAATCCACAGGCTAAAATATACCCATTTAAATATATGTGTGTGTATGTATGTATATGTGTGTGTATATATATATCTACATATAATATATATATAATATATAATATATATAATATAATACATATACTATATAATATATATAATGTAACTTTCAAAAAAAGGGCTGAATTCAAGATTGTTTTGCCACAAAACATATGTTACTGCCAGTACCTGAAATTATTTTGACTACTGGACTATGTATCAAATCACTGAAACATCATCTCTCCTTGGAAATAATAACACATTTACAAGAAGAAAATAAATATGGGTTCTCTAATATTCACTAACACAGAGACAGTATTTGATACAACCTGGTGAGAATCTGTTAGTTGAAAATGGAACATAAGTTTAAAAGATTTGAAATATCAAAAAAGCAAAAACAGCTATTTAAAACATTTGATTCTTTCACTTAAAGTGATGAGGTCATTTCTTTTTTTTTGAGAGAGATTTTTTTGCTATAGGGCACATGTGCTCACCAGAAAGACAGAGAGAGACAGACAGAAAGTGAGAAATCACCCCCAAGGGGCGATGGTCACGCCGCAATCCCTTCTCCTCCATTCTCCTCTCGGGATCTTGGGCACGCACGCACACGCGCCTGGCGTGAGTTTAAGCCACTGGGTCTGGGACTCGAACCACAGTCGACTACATAGGAGACCAGCAACATAGCAATTACACTAACTGCTGGTCCCAAGGTCATTTTTTCATAGTCATGCTGGGTAAAGTCCCTTCACAATCTAAATGATGTATGGCAATTTAATGTATGAATAACAAACAAAAAAAAATTCTAAACAAATTAAAAGCTTTTTGATGATGATGATATAGATAGTAATGTTTTCATCTTGACATATATGCTTGGTAATCATGCTGGATAAAGAAATGTTATAAACTGTAAAGATATATGCGATTAAATGTAATATAAAAATAAATAAATAAATAAAAGTGAGGTCAGAGAGGATATTTTAACTAATAGTACCAATCTTCACATTTTAGAAGAGCAAAGAAACTAACAGCCCATCAATTCCAAACCATTAACTTATCAGTGTTTTAGACAAAATATCATTAATTCAGCTGTACATGTGCAGTTTTGTCATTCTGAAGATTATTTGTTACTAACTATTAATTCCAAACTGATTCCATACCACTGCTCAATAAGCTGTCTAGTCAGTATAAACTTAAGGCATGATATTTAACATTACTGCAAAAAAACCTTTTTTTAAATGAGAGGACTCACTATGAGTACAAAGTAATTATAAATAAAAATCTTCATAATTCTGTTGGAAAGCACACAATGGATTATATTGGTATTCATATAGATAAGTATCTACCATCTGGCTTTCTCATCCCACCATTTTTCAGAGATGTTAATACAAAACACATTAGAGAATTATATGCTGTTACAGTCCTTTAAATCCACATGTATTGCAGAATTCTGGCTTAGACATGGGTCTTTCAATGAGAAATTAAGTTATAGATGGTGTGTGTGTGCATGTGTGTGTGTGTGTGTGTGTGTGTGTGTGTGTTTGTGTGAAGAAATCAGCTAAACTGCAAAATAAAAATCGCTTGATTAAGGGCCAAAATTTAGGACTAAATAGGTAACATCTGCACTGTGAGCCTAAAATAGCTTCCTCCTGGGAATGAAGAGCCAAAGAAAAATTGTGGAAGAAGCCAGTTTTGGGACTGGCAGTTGGCGTAATGTCTATGTCACTGGACTCCCATGTAGTCGACCGCAGTTCAAGTCCCAAACCTGGTGGCTTAAACTCACGCTGGCCGTGTGCGCGTGTATGACCAAGATCCCAAGAGGAGAATGGAGGAGAAGGGATTGCGGCATGGCCATCCTCTTTGGGGCATGATTTCTTGCTTTCTATCTCTCTGTCTCTCTGTCTCTGTCTCTCTGGCAAGTGCAGGTACCCTATAGTAAAAACCTCTCAAAAAAAAAAAAGAAAAGAAAAGAAAAAAGAAGCCAGTTTTGCTTTGGAAGCATTATTCTTTACAGTTGTATCAATTCACTGATCTTTTCCTTGTTTGTTTGTGTTAATCAAGCTAAGCTGCTATAACAAAATACTATAAATTGAGTAGTTTGTAACCATCAGAAATTAGACCAACCCGCAGCGTGGTGGCTAGGATGTATTTCAAATGGCCAACAAAGCAGTTTGAATCCTGGACCTTTGGAAAACATGCCAGGAACATGTGTGTCTAAAATCCTGAAAGGAAAATGGAGGGAAAAAGTTTGCAATTTGGCCATCCCAACCTGGGTGTGAGGGCATTGTGCTATCTTACTTTCCTTCTCTCTCTTTTTCTCTGTCTCTCTATGTATGTCTTATTCATCATACTGTGTTCTAGGTGTTACTGAGAGCTATGCACTTTTGCTAAAAGTGGTTTACAGTAAGGATATACATGAAATTATAGAATGTGGTAAATTGTTTTACTAGCTAGATACAAACCTCAAAAAAGAGCCATAGGATAGTGAAGGGTGAAAAGGTATGAAGAAGAGATGTAAAAATGACTATATGGGGATCAGCAGATGGCGTTATGGCATTGTTGCTGGACTCCCATGTGGTCAACCGTGGTTCGAATCCCTGACCCAGTGGCTTAAATTCACCCTGGGTGCGTGTGCGTGCGTGCCCAAGATCCCGAGAGGAGAGTGGAAGAGAAGAGATTGTAGCATGGCCATCCCCTCTAGGGGGATGATTTCTTGCTTTCTGTCTCTCTGTCTCTCTCTTTCAAGTGAGCTCACGTGCCCTATAGCAAAAACCTGTTACTGAGAGCTATGCACTTTTGCTAAAAGTGGTTTACAGTAAGGATATACATGAAATTATAGAATGTGGTAAATTGTTTTACTAGCTAGATACAAACCTCAAAAAAGAGCCATAGGATAGTGAAGGGTGAAAAGGTATGAAGAAGAGATGTAAAAATGACTATATGGGGATCAGCAGATGGCGTTATGGCATTGTTGCTGGACTCCCATGTGGTCAACCGTGGTTCGAATCCCTGACCCAGTGGCTTAAATTCACCCTGGGTGCGTGTGCGTGCGTGCCCAAGATCCCGAGAGGAGAGTGGAAGAGAAGAGATTGTAGCATGGCCATCCCCTCTAGGGGGATGATTTCTTGCTTTCTGTCTCTCTGTCTCTCTCTTTCAAGTGAGCTCACGTGCCCTATAGCAAAAACCTCTCCAAAAAATATAAATAAATAAAATAAAAATGACTATATGTGAGCAGCCACAAAGTGTAGTAAACTTTAATTCACCTGTTAGCACATCAAAGAACAATAGCATAGAAGAGGCACAGTTGATTTTAATAGCCCCCTTTCATCAACTCTCACAGAACAATAGATTCATGAATGAAACAACTATGATCACCAGGGGTGAAGTCTAAGCATGTACTAAACAGATTAGCCTCTTATTCTCCAAGGTAGATTTAGCTGCTGTTATTGCTAAATATCAAAAATAGTAGGAATCAAACCCAAGAAACCAATAATGAGTCTCTAATCAAACATCATTCCTTGAAGATGGCAACTAGTCACTTAGTAATTAGTTGATTACATCAGATATTTTACACCTAGAAATGCAGTGATTCTTATTGACTGGGATAAACTCTGCACATATTCCAGGCATGCGCTAGCCTTTCCTGCTAATAGTGTCATGATGAAATCACTATCTAAGGTCTTAGAAGAAGTTTGAACAGCAGGAGATCATATATAATATCACCTCTGGCCAAAAAACTACTTTAGGCAAAGGATAAGTAATGGTTGGCACTTGGCCATAGCGTCTAGTAGTCAATCATATCACATTCCGTAGCAGCTAGAAGGTTCTAGCTTGATAGGCTATTAGGGGATTTACAAACCTCTGCATTGTTAATATTTCAGGCCAGATGATTCTTTGTTGTGTATGGTCTCTCTGGTGCATGATAGTGTATTTATTAGCATCACTGAACAATAGGATTCTGCTCACTAAATGCCAATGAAAATCCTACCCAGCTACAAAATAAACAAATGAAATGTCTGTAGACATTGCTAAATGTCCTTACGGGAAGAGGGCAAAGTCACCTAGTTTTTAATGGAATGGTCCTTTGAAAAGACAGCTATGGGGGCCAGCAGATGACATAGTGATTATGTCACTGGACTCCCACGGTGTTGACTCTGGTTCAAGGCCCAACCCGGTGGCTTCAAGCTTACTCAGGTGAATGTGTGGGTGTGCCCACGGTCCCAGGAGGAGACTAGAAGAGAAGGGATTGAGGCATGGCCATCCTCCCTGAGGGTTGATTTGTTATTTTCCTTTCTCACTGTCTCTGACTCTCTCTCCCTCTCTTGTGAGTGCATGCCCCCTAAGGCAAAAAACCTCTAAAGAAAAGAAAGCTAATGTGACCAGCTTGGAAATAATAAGCCTGTGAGGATAGAAAGTATCTTACAGGATGATACATTTACACACACACACACACACACACACACACACACACACGTGAACTTCCAAAAGTTTATGGAAAAATGAAATTGAAGAGCTGCTTTTGGTGCAAAAATTTTTGGAATCCATGTGTAGTTTTTTTTTTTCATAATATGCATTTTCATGATCTTTAAGGGAAGGATTTAAAAAAATTAATTAAAATATAACATTACTATGTATATATGTGGAGGATATTTCTATCTCAGTGAATGTTTTATGATGCTGTATCTTAATACGTAGAATAAAACATGTAGATGGATCCAGAAACCAGGAAGTGGATAAAGGAGGGGTCCTTGTTGTTATCATTCTTGTTGACCCATGGGGGTAATATGCAACTCTAAACTCTGGCTTTACACTGGTTCTCAGAGTAATAATAAGTCCACCAAAGAGCACAGTATAGGCCAACCAGTGGATTTGTGGTTAAGATGGAGAATCCATGACAGACTTTGTGGTTCTAGTCCCAGAGCCAGCGATGGCATGGTGTTTAAGGTGCTGAACTCCCACACAGTCAACTGTGGCTCAAGTCCCAGTCCTGACAGTTTGCTTTCTCATTTTCTTCTCTCTCTGTCTCTTTCTGGTGAACACAAGTGCCCTATAATAAATTAAAATAATAATAATAATAAATAAAATTAAAGAAATAATTTTTTTAAAAGAAAAAACACACCTGGCATGCCCAAAATCCTGAAAGAATGAAAGAAAAGGGACTGTGGCACTGTGGCATGGCCATCCCTTCTGAGGGAGCTTTCTCACACCG